>NC_056732.1:1742589810-1742827310 GCF_019279795.1 Protopterus annectens | reverse complement strand
ACAAATGTTAATATTGTTAATGTGAAGTATAATGCATTGTGACTGTACATGTATTTATAGATAACACATACAGCAAACAAGCAGAGTTTTGACTTAATTTTTCATCCAGTAAACAGGAAAATATATTTATTCTATTGCACTTAAAGTTGCCTAATTATTTAAATCATATTTTAGTGGCTTCTTTCATTTTTTATTGATTTTTTTATTTGCATTTTACTTTGTTTTCACTGAATTGGAAGTTGTAGCTGTTAATTGAAATTGCATTATACTTTGCATTGTTTTCCTAAGTTGTTCTGTGCCTAAATTTTTAAATCAAGTTTTGAGTTGTTTCTGTCATTTTTCTGCACTTTTATTCTGTTTTCTCTGAAACTGAAATTACAGGTATTAATTCAATTTGTTTTATATTTTTCACGTAGTTTGTGTGCTTTTAAGTGAATTAACCAGTCTTGCTGCATTTATTTACTATGCATTTAGTCACCTGACAAAACTACAACAAACAAACAGTTTTGGCCAAATGTATAAGTCATTTGCTGCTTGCAATTGTTATTGAGTAACTGCTGCAGTTCTATGGAAGATGTATCATATTGGTTAGAGCTTTAGCTGTTTTTTATTAGTTCTTTCATTTTCCCTTTTCATTTTATACTGAGTGGAGCTGCACTCAGCACAGTGAGCTTGAATTGTGCACTCCATACACACAGTTATTTTCAGTTGTATCAGTATGTATAGACTCTTGCTATATACAGTTACAGCAAGTTGCAAGTAACTGCATAATGAGCAGGGATGAGCACCAAGCTTACAAAAAGTAGCTTCAGCAGTCCCCAGTGATGGTACATTATGCAACTTAGCTGACAGCTGCTCCAAATAAGCTCAACACTTCTGTTACGCAGGGTTCTCAATCAGCATTTCTCACAGTTGCATTTAAACCCAAGTTATGAATTTACCTTAACATAGATTCAGACATAACTCTATTGCCCACCCGTTATTCAATAACAATCTCCACAGATTGTAATAAATCTATATTTTATTTTAAGCTCTGCAACTCTGCAAATCAAATCAAGTTTTACTTAATAATAGACAAACTGGAAGACAACCTACTTGCCTTCCCTTTGTTGCCATTTTGATAGCATTAGGTGCCCTAAAGCAGTGTAGCAACTGCATTAAACTCATTGATAACAAACTCTTATTAAAACAAATGCTCTATGAAATGTGCAGTTATTTAAGAGATGTGGAGGCCTCACTCTCACACACCAAAAAACAAAGACTGTGAGAATCATACTAACACACCACACACTATTCATCCAACCTTGACAGATACTATAGTGTCACATAATGACACCACAAGTAAACCCTTATCTAAGCCTCCTAAACCAGTAAGGAGTAAGTCTCAGCAAAAAACAAAATCAAACATAACATCACATAATATCTCAACTTTAACAAAGACTAATCCCGTGGTGGTGGTGCTGTGGTAGCATTGTCGCCTCACAGTAAGACGCTGTCCGGTTCGATTCTCAGCTAGAGTGTCTTCTGCATGGAGACATGCGTGAATGGGCGTACCTTCGTAGAAGGTTGTGCGTCAGGCCTGGCAAGCCGGTACATAAAAATTAACTGCCAATCATTAGCGGCCTGGAGTTCCGCTGTGGCGACCCCTAACCGGGAAAAGCCAAAAGACACAAACAAACAAAGAGTCACTGTAACACAAAGATCCTTTGTTCCAGTACATCAGACTACTTCACAAATAAAAATGTTTTACTGATTGGTGCATCCATAGATTCTCCACTCACTAGGTAAGAGAAAGTCAGGGTGATAGTGAATTGTCTTTAGGTCCCAGGATCTCAGATGTCTCAAGGTTCCCTAAGACCCTTGTACCAGAAAAATCTAACCACAACACGGCAGCTGTACATCTGGGGGTGAATTACATAGGACAGAAAAAACAGAGGGCGATGCAGCAGGACATATTTGAGGTCTCTATGTATGTCATAAATGCAAGCAACACCCTGATACTAAGTGGAATCTTCCCTTCACAACTGATGTCTAGGTACAAAGAAAAGATTATTGGCTTCAACAATTGGATAAATCACTGGTGTCATTCCAGGGGTATCCAGTATGTATCAAAAAGGAATAAGAATCTTCATAGCCTACTTGTTTTATAAAGGATGGTCTGCACCTCTCATTCAAAGGGTTCCACATAATGGCTAATGCCCATGATGCCCCCCCTAAAGCCTTTTTAGGCAAAGTTCAGTTGACAAACATTGCAAGATAGTAAATGTATCAGTTTCAAAATAGGATTAAATGAAAGTGTTTCTGCTCAGCGCCAGAAGTCTAAACAACCAGCTGCCCATCCTTGAGGCACTCCTGCATTTGGAAGGATCCCTATAAGTGTAATCACTGAAGCATGTTTTAAATGTCCATAGAGCACTCCCTCCATACAAGGATTTAGTACCTACCATGCCTTTTGACCCAATGAAATCTGTGGTAGTGTGTCTACATTTGTCAAAGACCATGTCACCTACAGTCAGATTCCCAGAGAAATACAGAAGTAGCATATTGAACTCGAACTCACACCAACCAAAATCAGCTATCAGTTTAGCACCTGTTACATGTGAACTATCCATAAAAAGGACTCCATCATGCTTGGAGACTTTAACTACTCATCATTTGACTGGAATACCTGCAAATCCAATGCAGGATATTTTTACAGACATTTTTAAATCTAACAAGTAAAATCCTCAGCGGGCCAGATTGATACTAGTCCAACTAGTGGACAAACTATTCTTGACCTGATATTTACATATGTATCATCATCATGCTGAATTCTACTAGTAACTCCCTGTCCACTTAAGTCAGACCATAAGCTAGTAACTATTTCCCCTCACACTATCTAATTCCCCTGAAAACAATATATCAGACTTCAAAGACTTCAAATGCACAAATTTCCTCAACTTCTGTGATAAAGTCTTGAAATTATAACAACATTTCCTTACTCATTGCCTCAGCTGATAGACTTGCATATCAGTTTATACCCACATAAATAAAAGTACAGAACTGGAAGTTCCATCTAGATCCAAATACGAAAGGAAATGTAAAAGCAAATTTCCCTGGTGGGCTGCTGAAATAAATAAAATTTACAATAAAAGGAAAAAACTCATACAAAGTATACAACACATCTAAAGACCACAAGTCAAGTAAAATAGGAATTTGACTAAAAAAAAGATCATGAAATTTGCTAAGGTAGACCATGAAGTCAGGTTGGCATCTGAAGCCCAGGACAATTACGACTCCTTCTTTAGTTATGTTAAAAAACTAAGAAGCAATACTCCAACAATGTACAGAACTCATACTAAATTTTTAAACCTACTTGGACCAGGCAGACATTGCCAATATACTAGCCAATAAATTTAGTTTAAATTTCATTCCAGAGGTGACTATTTAAAACCCTATAATCCCTATATGTCTCAAACTACCCAACATCACTAAAGAACATATACTGAAAGTGTCGTCTCAGACTAAGAATGCAATGTGACCAGATAAAATACTGTGCTGCTTTATAGACAACACTAAACATGCCCTGGCAAAACCTCTCTACAAATTATTTAACTTGTGCATGATTACACACACAGACTTTGATGATGACACTCCATAAAGATGGAACTATTTTTCATCCCTGGAAACTGTAGATCCATCAGCCTGATCATTCTCATTTGTAAATCCATTGAACACATTAAAATAGATTCATAGGTTCATAGGTAGGTAACTAGGCTATTGGCTCTAGGGCGTATATAAACCTAGCCAAAAAGGTACCCTGGCTTTCGCCACCCAAGAAAATTATTTTCCTGTGCCCCTGTCGAGCAGAGCCACAGAGGTGATCCCCTGGGTGAATTTCCTATTTTTCATCCAATCATCAAGATTTTTCTTGAAGAGTGCTAATGAGGAGCTTTGTTTGATATAAATAGGTAGTTTATTCCAGAATATGGTAAGTCTCTGGGACAGGAATCCATCCCTCCACCATGTTCTGTTTATTGTGGTGACAAGGTTTAGGTCCCTATTGCATATAGCTCAGAGGGATTGTGATTTCTTTAAGTGGAGCATGTCCAACAGCTCGGGGTTTGACATAGCTTTGTATGTTAGGCAAAGATCGCCTCTGAGTAGGCAATATGGGACGGAGTGAAGCTGGAATTATTTGAGACGGTTTGCATAGGACATCTGTTTGAGGCCGGTAATCCTCTTTTTGAGGTATTTCTGCTGCCTTTTCTAGTTGTTGTAGATGTCTTGTGAAGTACATACCAAAAGGGGCATTGTACTCTATAATGGGTCTAATGAGTGATGAGTAGAGTGGAACAATGACCTCTTTTTTCCTGGATGAGATACCTTTTGTGATGAAATGTGCCATGTAGAAGGATTTCCAGACTACTGTGGTGATGTGATTATCAAAGGAGAGACTACTGTCCACCTGTGTCCCAAGGTCTCTTATCACACTTTCGGTGTTAAGTAGACTACCACCTATGTGGTAGCTCATGGGTACAGAG
The DNA here is from genome assembly GCF_019279795.1 of Protopterus annectens. NCBI lineage: Eukaryota > Metazoa > Chordata > Ceratodontiformes > Protopteridae > Protopterus > Protopterus annectens. The sequence continues at coordinate 1,742,822,787 of NC_056732.1, read as the reverse complement.
TTTTTACCAAAGGGGATGACAATGCACTTTTTGGCATTGAGCTTAAGTCCATGGCTTTGACACCAGGCATCTGTCTCCATGACGCCCTTTTGTAGGATGTCCACATCATTAGGAGTTTCGATTATGGTTCCTAGTTTGCAGTCATCTGTGAACTTCATTAGCCAAAGACCTTCTGTATTAGCTTGTACTTCAGAAAAGTAGATACCAAACATGAGAGGGCCCAGGACTGAACCAAGCAGTACTCCACTTGTCACTGGTCTGAAGTCAGATTTGGAGTCTGCTACTTACACAGTGTGGGTTTTGTCAGTGAGCCAGTTGGCAACCCATCTTGTGACATAGGGATTTATACTTAGTTTAGTTTGTTTATCTATAATTCCAGAGTGGGGAATAGTGTCAAAAGCCTTGGCAAGATCTAGACAGGCTGTGTGAACCATCTTACCCTTGTCTACGGCTTTGGTGACTGCTTCAAAGACATATATCAGGTTTAGGAGGCATGATCTGCCTTTTACAAACCCAAACTGGGTGAGGTCCAGAGTTTGGAGATTACCAATGTCTTTGTTTGTGAGTTCCATGACGATATGTTCCATGGCCTTGCAGACCAGACTCGTTAGGCTAATGGGGGTGGTAATTCCAAGGGTCCATGGTGGTTCCCCCTTTGTGGAGTGGGATAACCATTGCCGTGCACCATTCAGTGGGCACAAAGCCTGAGGTGAGACTATGATTGAACATGGTGCTTAGGTGGGGTGCCAGTTTATTGTATTCACTGTGTAGAATGCAGCCCGGGATGATGTCAGGTCCCATGGATGCTGTGTTCTTGGCTTTGGGGAGTGTGGTTTTTACCTGTGCAGCCGTGATTACAGGAACTTTGCATTCTTCTGGTATAGAGATGAGCCCTTTAGGGGGTGACAGGGGGGGTAAAGTTAGCACTGAACCTATTTGCCAGGATGTTGGCAATATCAGTTGGTTCTGTATATTTAGTGCCATTGTGCTGTATCTCAGAGTAGATCTGAGTGTTGCCATTGAGATTCTTGACATAGCTGTAGAATGCTTTGTGGTTGTCTTTAGAATCAGTGGTGATTTTGTTTTTGTAACTAGCTTTGGAGGATTTTATGAGGGATCTCAGCTTCTTACTGAGGCTGACCAGGTAGCCAGTATCCAGAATCCCAAGGGTGACAGGTGCAGGCCATCTCTGGCAAAGCATCGTGGTCTGTCGATCATGTCATCCCAGGCAGACAGATACTGGATCCCCTTAGAATGAAACCAGAAGCTTAGCCAATTGTTGAAGTTAATAACAGACTTGATTAACAGACATTAAAATCTCATCAGGCTAGATCTGCAACAATGGAGTTTTGTTAAAGGTAGATCTTGTCTAGTGAACCTAGTAAACTTCTATTGACAATTGTGGCACTGCACACACATAGTATATCTTGATCTGGCCAAGGCATTTAAAACTATTTCCCATGCTAGCATAATTAATAAACTAAATGTGTTACAAATAGCCCAGTATGAGATACGATGGATAGTAAACTGGCTAAATGACAGAACCCACACAGCAAGGTTGTAGGGGCAGCATCACAGAATATTAAGTGACCAGAGCTGTCCAGCAGGGTTCAACACTGGGACTGCTTTTATTCGGTGTTTATTTCTCAGAGCTACAGACTAAAAACTAAGACCTACAGTTAACCAAGTTTGAGGATGACTGCAAATGAAGATTCAAAGATTCAGTAAAAGGTATTTCAAGTCCAGAGACTGTGCAGGGCAATTAAAAGGATTGCTTTAATTTAGACCCTGCTGCATATAATAAATTATTAAACCCCAGATCTAATAAAGACTTGATCATTAATAAGTTGTTTGCACATTTAGTATCTTTAGGTAGGGTGTTCCATAACCTGCCAGCCATAACATTAAAGAATGAAGACTTCATTTTTGAAAATACACTTGTTAGGTCAACTAATAAATTATTATTCCTAGTATTAATAGGAGCCTTATGTACCCACACCTAAATTAATAGGACCTGGATGTGCCTACATACAAATAAATAGGAGGAGACTCATGCATCCACAACAAAATAAATAAGAGTCTGATGCACCTACACCTAAATTAATAGGAGCCTGATGCACCTATAACTAAATTAATAGGAATCTGATGCACCCACATCCAAATTAATAGGAGTCTAATGCACCTACACCTAAGTTAATAGGAACCTGATGCACCTACACCTAAATTAATAGGAACCTGATCCACCCGCATCTAAATTAATAGGAGCCTGATGTACCTACAGCTAAATTAATAGGAGCCTGATGCACCTACACCTAAGTTAATAGGAACCTGATGCACCTACACCTAAATTAATAGGAACCTGATGCACCCGCATCTAAATTAATAGGAGCCTGATGTACCTACACCTAAATTAATAGGAGCCTGATGCACCTACACCTAAATCAATAGGAGCCTGATGCACCTACAACTAAATTAATAGGAACCTGATGCACCCGCATCCAAATTAATAGGAGCCTGATGTACCTACACCTAAATTAATAAGAGCCTGCTGCACCTACACCTACATCAATAGGAACCTGATGCACCTACAGCTAAATTAATAGGAACCTGATGCACCTGCATCCAAATTAATAGGAGCCTGATGTACCTACACTTAAATTAATAGGAGCCTGATGCACCTACACCTAAATCAATAGCAACCTGATACACCTACAACTAAATTAATAGGAACCTGATGCACCCGCATCCAAATTAATAGGAGCCTGATGCTCCTACACCTAAGTTAATAGGAACATGAAGTACCTACACCTAAATTAATAGGAACCTGTTCCACCCGCATCTAAATTAATAGCAGCCTGATGTACCTACAGATAAATTAATAGGAGCCTGATGCACCTACACCTAAATTAATAGGAACCTGATGCACGTACAGGAACCTGATGCACCCGCATCCAAATTAATAGGAGCCTGATGTGCCTACAACTAAATTAATAGGAACCTGATGCACCTGCATCCAAATTAGTAGGAGCCTGATGCACCTGCACTTAAATCAATAGGAACCTGATGCACCTACAACTAAATTAATAGTAACCTGATGCACCAGTGTCTAAACTAATAGGAACCTAATGTACCTACACCTAAATTAATAGGAGCCTGATGCACCTACACCTAAATTAATAGGAACCTGATGCACCTACAGGAACCTGATGCACCCACATCCAAATTAATTGCCCCGACACCTAAGTTAATAGGAGCCTGATGCACCTGCTCCTGTATTAATAGGAGCATGATGCCCCTACACCTAAATTAGTAGAATCCTGATGCACCCATATCTATATTAATATGAGCCTGATGTACTCGTGTCTGTATTAATAGGAGCCTGATGTCTATACACCTAAGTTAATAGGAGCCTGATGCACCCACACCTAAATTAATAGGAGCCTAATGCACCTACACCTAACTTAACAAGAGCCTGATGCACCCACAACTATTTTATTTTATTTATGTTACATTTGTTTACCGGGAAAGTTCGACTTTGATGAGACCTGTTTTCAGAAGAGGCCCAGGGAGAAAAGCTCCACATGTAGAGAAAATATACAACATACATAAGTGGTAGTCAAGGTATTAAAATACATAAGAAATACACAAGGTATATAGTACAGTAGAGATTACATACTTTGCTGTTACAGCTGACAATTAGTGTTGAAAAATCATCTGTTGTAATTTTTTGTCACAGTGCAGACATAGCAGTTTTTCAAAGCAAACTGAAAGAAGGGTTTGTAGAGAGATTTGAATTGAAAAGATAGGGTTAGTGTATAAGTGAGATAGAGGGAGAGTTTAGAATTGGGGGTGGTTAGGGAAGGAGGAATAAGTATGAGAGGACTTTTGTTCCTAGTTACCCAGGACTAGTACAGGAACTAAACTAATAAGAGCCTGATGCACCCGCACTTAAATTAACAGGAGTGCAATGCACCTACACCTAAATGAATCAGGGACCGATGCACCAACATGTAAAATAATAGGAGCCTGTTGCAGCTACACCTAACGAAAACGCAAATAATAATTAGTATCTGTGGTGGTGGGGGGATTGAAAGATGTATGTCCCCTTCTATCCTGGACAGATTAATACAGAATTGATTAGACAATATTTGAAGCTTGTATGCATAAAGTCGGATTCCTGAAGGAGATCAGAAAGTAAATAACTTCAAACAGCTCATTAGAAGAGCACTATGAAGCAGACTTCTCAACTTTCCTTTTTTCGGTGGAGCATTCCTGTTCTCAGGTCAGATTTACCCCTGCACATGATATTCCTATTTTTAGGTTTATGTGCATAATATTTTCAAGTTTCATTTACTCCATCACACAAATTCTCTGAACTCCCTTCATCACATGTGAATTTTTAAGCTATCTAGTACACAGAAACCACACTACATGACCGACATAATAGCAGCACCAATAATTTAAGTAAAACTGGCACACACCTTACATTTCCCTTTTTCTGAAGCAAATATAAATTACATTATGTGGTAGAATTGTGTGATACAGATATTAACGTCTACATATTTTACACTGTCTGTTTTGATAATTTGCTTACGTTTTTTTCATCAATTTACTGCTTTGTTTTTCTAAACATGCGCTTCTGAGTAGCATCCCACAATCCTATTGGAAGTAAGAAGAGTTACATGATATTTGGCATTCAAATCTTATGCTACTTAGATGTCCAGTCTTTTTACTGGAACTACCTACATTTAAGGGCATTTGTTCCTATTTTAATATTTGCAGGTTGAGAGGTATGCCTTGAAGAAATTAATAAAGAAAAATAAGACAGCAGAGATGAGACTAATTATGCATGGGACATAATGGTGCAGTGATACCTGGACGAAGGGAAGTATGAGAAAGGAGGAAAAGTTTTAGATAGCAGCACACTGACATGTACAAAGTCAGAAAGATAAGTTGGCATTGGTTGTGCATATTGCCATCTGGAATCTGACTTGTCAGGCCCACAGGGTCAGCATACTGGGGTCATTTAAAATAACCTCAGAATCTATAACACCTTGCTGTGCTCCACAACCACCAAGGAAACCCAGGGACCAAAGTTCTGACACTGTTTGATTTAACTTGAGCACTCCTACTAACTGGCCTTATGGAACCTCAGCACCTCAGAATCTGTAACACTCTGCTGTGCTCTCCAACCACCAAGGAAATCTAGTGACCAAAGTTCTGACATTATTTAATTTTGAGTGCTTTTACTAACTGGCCTTACAGAACCATGCTCCTCAGAATCTATAACCCCCCTGCTGTGCTCCCCAACCACCAAGGAAACCTGGTGACCAAAATCATTTGATTTTTGAGCGCTCCTACTAACTGACCTTACGGAACCTCAACTCCTCAGAATGTGTGTTTAAAACTGGTTAATTCTTATACATTGCAGATGCCTGTGTATTATTTCAATATACCTGCTACACATCACCAGAATGGCCATCACCCCCTCCAGTACTCACAGTTCAGCTGCCCTCCTCTTTTTAATGGCTGCTAACTTTTATCTCTTCTCACTTGCTGTCTGCCTACACCCAGATTACTACCTTTGCGATAATTACTTCTACTTGATTCTAGACAACTGCTTTTTCAACTTACTTTGATTTTACTAAATTTAACTCTACTCACAAGGATATCATAACATAGGGTGCCCCACTCTTCATATCCTGTTTTAAAAGGGAAGACATCTCTCACTTACTGATTGTCTCTGCAGAATAAACACACTCGGAACCCTTGGTCCATCCCGCTCCATTTGTTCTCACTACGCTCGGGCTCACTCCACTACCATACCCTACCCCATTCACACCCACCCACCTTCCTTTCATTTCATTTATACCTAGCCATCTTCCACACTCCTTTTTCAATCAACCAATCAGATCTTGCTTCCACCCAGTTACCTATACCCCTCCTCACATCAGATTATCCATCCACACCCTCTTGCAATACTACCACTAACCACTACTGACAACCAACTCACCAGGCACTTCCCCAACAGCCATCTCACCAAGTACCTTAATTATGTTATTCATTCCCACTACCCCAGGTTCCTACTCAGTCTGCATACTATGTATATTATTAACCACTGCACATCTTCTTACATCCTATCACCATCAACAAGTCAAATTCACACCCTCACCCACTAAGTTTTTCAAAACACTCCATCAGGCTCCACCAATTATGCACAGTATATCACCATACCTATTTAACTAAACTACCACAGAACTCTATTCTCCCAAATATTTAAAAACATAGTCAACTCCTCACTTGACAATTAAATACATAATAATATAACCTATCAAACCCACCTTCTCTGACCTCATCCACACAGCTCTCATTGGTGTCTGTGGTGAGATACACACCAACCCAGGCCCCTCTGTAACAGTTCAAACATCTACTGCCACTAACTGCACAAATTTAGAACACAATCATAATGATCTACTAATTCTTAATATGAACCTACAAAGCCTGGTCAACAAAATACCAGAATTCCATGCTACCCACTCCAAATGCTCTCCAGACATAGTCATAATAAAGGAATACTGACTAAAACCACATATAGATAATAGCAAAATACTATCCCCTGGGTGCAAAATAATCAGGCTAGATAGGAGTCACAAATGGGAAGGAGGCACTGCCATATTTTATAACGATCACCTCCATCTAGAACAAATTAACACAGAACACCCTGCCCAAAACAACTTTGAAATCCTCTTCACTCACCTTAAAATCAATACCTATAAAAATATCATTTTCATAGCTATTGATAGCCCACCTGGTAGCAACTCCAACACCACTGAAGACTTCCATCACTGGGTATGTTCTAAATATAGCCAAGAAACCATAATTCTGGGTGACTTTAACCTAGACTGGTCATCCTTCAACTCCAATAGCCCAAACAACTTTATCAGTCTCCACGTCTTCCAGCAACTTATAAACTCCCCCACTAGAACTGATAAGCACATCATAAAATAATCTATATTGGACTGGATCCTGACTAATAAACCCTCCCAATACTACCAAACTGGGTGTCTCCCAGCTAACCTAAGTGTCTATAATCCCATATACCTAATTCGACAATGTATCTATCCAAGTAAAAGCACAGTGTATAAATTCATTTGGAACAAAAAGAACTTCTCACCTGAAATCTTTAACAACCTTCTTCAAAATTGCAACTGGACCCCCCTCAAGTATCTGCAGCTAGACCAAGCTCTAGAATACTTCAACAACAACTTCTTTAGTATTCTCGATAACCAAGGCCCAATAAGAAAATATTGTACCAAATCTAAACACACACCATGGCTTTCCAAAGAGACTAAAAACCTTTTTAAGCAAAGAGATAATACCTGACACCAGTATCTTAAATCTAAAGTTGAATCAACCCTGATCAACTATCACCACCTATGTAACCTAACCAAAAAACAAATCAAACAAGAGAAAAATCATTCTACACAATCTTCCAAAATAAATACCAGAATAATCTTCAACATTTCTGGCAGTCTATCAACAACCACCTAAAACCAAAATGCATCATTACTCCAACTCTAACCACCCCTAATTCCTCAGACAGCATTACTTCACAATTCAACTCCTATTATATCAACTCCATCCTATCCATGGTACACATCACAATTAGTACCATCTAACCCCTACTTTCACTTGTCAGAAATAATCTCAACTCTTACTCTTTTAAACCTGTACAAACCAGTACTATTAGGAAGTTATTATCATGACTAAAACAGTACAGTTTTGTACCTACCATAAATGTAGATGTTCGAGGATCCACATTGCTGCAGTCCTAACTATTGGGTAGTCCGCTGTCCAGTCGGCCCGAATACCAAAGTATATGGCTGACGTCGGTCAGGGCGCATTAGACTGACGTCAGTACGTCAGGGTACTAATGCGCATGACCGACGTCATATCCTCAGTCTTTTCTTGCCCCAGATGTCAGAAGACCCTGAAAAGATAAGGCCAAAACCAAAAATTCCAAACATACCTGCACCAAAAATATGTACAATATATACAAAATTACCAAAATATAACCTCACCTACACAACCACCCTTAAACACAGAGGGAAGGAGGGAGGGTAAATTGGACTGCAGCAATGTGGATCCTCGAACATCTACATTTATGGTAGGTACAAAACTGTACTATGTTCTTCATTCCACATTGCTGCAGTCCTAACTATTGGGTAGAATCCCAAAGCAGAGGTAAGGGAGGCTGGCAAATCATAAGGAAGCAGGAACTGACAACATGCCTTGCAAAATAGCTGTGGCAAAACCAGCCCTAGACTTAGAGTAGAGAGGAAGGTGATAATGCTTAGAGAAAGTATGCACTGAACTCCAAGTAGCTGCCTCCAAAATATCCTTAGTGGCCACCCCTTAGAAATGCTGTAGAAGTGGCAGTAGCCCTAGTGGAATGAGGCCTAATTCCAGCTGGAATCTCCTTGCCATGATGGGAATAACAAAATGCAATGCAAAACCCAATCCACCTAGAAATAGTTTGTTTTGACACAGGCTTGCCCTCAAACCCAAAGCAAAAGAAACAAACAACTGCTGAGACTGCCTAAAATCCTTAGTCCTGCTCAAATAATAACGCAATTGCCTGTGTACATCTAAAGTGTGCAAAATCTTTTCCCCTTTATTTTGGGGATCTGCATAAAAAGTAGGCAAATGAATAGTTTGGTTTAAAGCCACACTAGAAACCACCTTAGGCATAAAGGAAGGATTAGTACGTAAAGATACCCTATCCTTATGAAAAAACAAAGAAGGCCCTACCGCCATAAGCGCCGGCAACTCAGAAAGCCTTCTTGCAGAAGTAATGGCCAACAAAAAGCAGTCTTCCATGACAAATATTTCAATTCAGCAGTAGCCATGGGCTCAAAAGGGTTGTAGAGTAAGTTTCTCCAACACAAAATTGAGATCCCAAGCAGGAGTAGGAGCTCTACGTGGGGTCTTATATTCTTTGCCCTCTAAGAAATTGCTTGAACAAAGGATGCGAAAACAATGGTGGGTCACAATCATAGTGAGCTGAAATTGCTGCAGCATGAATCTTAATGGAAGAGAAAGACAAACCTTTGTCCAATAACTCAGTAAGATATTGAAGAGCCACACTCAAATTAGGCTCAGAAATCTCCAAATTGTTTGCTGCACTCCAAAATAAAAATCTCTTCCATTTTTCTGCGTACACTTTCCTTGTACTAGGTCTTCTGGCTTCCATAATCACATTTAAAACTTGTTGAGGAAGTTGAGACCTGCTGTCTTTCAAAACAGAATATGCCAGGCTGTTAGATGAAGAGATTGAAGCTTGACATTGAGCAGGTGACCGTCCCTCTGAGACAACAGGTGTGGAATCAAGGGTAAAGGCCATGGAGGCTTCCTTACCAGACTCCTCAGTAATGGGTACCAGTGCTGCCGAGGCCAATCTGGAGCTATTAAAATCATCCTTGGCTTGTCTTGTCTGACCTTTAGAAGCACCTTTGGGAGAAGAGGCAGAGGTGGAAAAGCAGCATACACATGAAGATTTTTCCAACAGAAAGAAAGAGCATCCACTTTCCAAGCTGTGTGATGAAACCTCTTTGTGCAAAACTTTGGCAGCTGGTGGTTTAGTGGAGAAGCGAACAGATCTATGTCTGGAGTTCCCCATGACACTGTCAATTTTGAAATACATGAAGATCCAGTTTCCACTCGTGGGGATCCATGATTTGTCTGCTTAACACATCTGCTAAGGAGTTCTGTGCTCCGGGCAGAAACCTTGCCTGAAGAGTTAGTTGCAAGCTGAGAGCAGTCTCCCATAAAATCATTGCTTGCCTGCACAATGGGTAAGAATGTGTTCCCCCTTGTTTGTTGATGTACCACATGACAGTTGTGTTGTCTGTTAGAATCAACACCTGCCCTGGAAGAAGTAACTCCTTGAAAGCCATCAATGCAAACTGGACTGCTAACATCTCTTTCATGTTGATATGTAGATGCTGTAGTCTGGCAGGCCACTTGTCTTGTATCCACTTTCCATTTAGATGAGCTCCCCAAGCAATGTCTGAGGCATCTGTCGTTAGAATCTGACTCGCCTCTGGCCGGGTCACAGAGAGTCCCTTGTTTAGGTGACATTCCTGAGCCCACCACAAAAATTCCTTTTGAATGCAAGGTATTATTTGAATGACAGTGTCCAAATCCTGGCAGTGCTGTGTCCATACATTTTTGAGATACCATTGCAGCTTCCTCATATGCAGTTTGGCATTGGGAAGCACCAGAATACAAGATGCCATGAACCCTAAGGCTTGAAGGACTGTCCTTGCAGTCAGCCCGACTGAAGAGATAGTTGATGGAAGTAACTGGAAAGATTCTTTTGTTTGTCCAGGGTTAAAAAGGCCATCTGGGCTGCTGTATTCAGTCTCACACCCAGAAAGCACATGTCTTGAGAGGGTACTAGACTGGACTTTATTTCGTTCACAGAATACCCTAGGCATCTTAGCACTGCTATGACATAATCCAAATGCTGTAGAAGGTCTTCCTTTTCTTGAGCTAGAATCAGGCAGTCGTCCAAGTAAGGATAGATTTGAATTCCTTTTAGCCTGAAGTAAGCTATCACTGGAGCCAGAACCTTTGTGAATACTCTGGGCGCAGTGGATAAGCCAAAGGGCAATGCAGAGAACTGATAATGAGAATTTCCAGCTCGAAACGCAGATACTTCCTGCAACTTAGTCTTATAGGCACATGAAGGTAAGCTTCCTTGAGATCTAAAGTTACCATCCAGTGATCCTTGCCCAGCAGAGGTAAAAGCTGTTGTAACGTCAACATTTTGAACTTGGGAATGTCCAGATAAGTGTTGAGGATAGATAAATCCAAAATTGGCCTCCACGTGTTCCCCTTCTTCGGTACTAGGAACAGGCGAGAATAAAATCCTAGGCCCCTTTCTGGCACAGGAACTGGCTGAATGGCCCCTATGTGGAGCAACAGAGAAATTTGCTTGTGAGCCTCTTGTCTTTGTAGAGGAGGAATGTCTGGCATGCCTTTGAAAGGAGGCATGGTATGGAAATAAAACCTGTAACCGTGGTGAATGATATCCAGAACCCATCTGTCTTGGGTAATTAAATCCCAATTTTCTTTGAAAAGAGACAGCCTTCCTCCCAAAGGTGCTGCCAGGCGAGAATGTACTGGCAGCTGAAAAGGCAGGTCATTGGGTCTGCTTACGAAGGACTGACCCCTGCCCTCACCAGAAGTCTGAGCAGGGGAACTCCTGTCCTAGGCCTAAAAGAACCTTGAGCTCTGCCCCTACCACGTCTAGACCTACCCCTAGACTGGGAATCATAAGCAGGATAAGTCCATCCCTTAGTAGGCCAATTTCTACTAAACTTGGAGGCTGCACCTGCAAAAATCCTTAACAGTTTGCATAGACTTAGCCTTGTCCTCCATTTTCTTTAAGACTGCTTCCACAGGCGAACCAAACAACACATCAGACTGCAAAGGAGCATCCAAAATCCTTGTTTTAACATGCTCAGCTAAATTCTGATCTCTCAACCAGGCATGCCTACGAAGAACATAACCAGTGGCAGCCACCCTCGAGGAGGCCTGCACAGCATCAAAACCACATTGCAAGGAATGTTTACCCACCTGTTCAGACACATGAACTAAATCCTGCAACTCTTTACACTCAATACCTTCTGCCAGAGCATCCACCTTAGATTTCAATTGTGAAAGGAGATAATTCTGATATTTTAACATGTGAAACTGACAATTCAACGCCCTCATGGCTAAAGTGGAAGAAGTATACACTTTCTTTCCCCATCTATCCAAAGCCCTTGCCTCTTTATCAGGAGGAACAGGATTTTTAACAACAGAGGCCTTCACACCTTTAGGCCCCTGAGAGACAGTTTCGGGTCTGCCCTAGGACTCTTACAAAGATACTTATGAGCTTCAGGCACCCTATAGTACCTATCCGGTTTAACTGGGGCAGGAGGCAAAGAATCAGGATTGAGGGAAGCCTCTGCAAAAACATCTTCCACCACATTCAGAACAGGAGGTATAGCTAAAGGCCTATGCTGGGGTAAAAACAAGAATTCCCTAATCCTCTTCCTGGAATCAGAGAAATCTTGACCTTCCCATTTAAAATGCTCCCTCATGGAATGCAGAGTCTCTGAAAATGAAAAATCCTCAGGAGGAGAAGCTGAAGGAGTAGAATCATCCACATCAGAATCAGAATAAGGAGGATACTCCTGCAAGTCTTCAGCCGAAGACTCAGAAGCCTCCGAACATTGCTCAAAACTCTCAAACTCAGGTTCCACCCTAGGCCTCTTATCAGGAGGGGGCATAGAACCTCTAATCATAGTAATCAAATCCTCTGCCGGCACCCTATAGTACCTATCCGGTTTAACTGGGGCAGGAGGCAAAGAATCAGGATTGAGGGAAGCCTCTGCAAAAACATCTTCCACCACATTCAGAACAGGAGGTATAGCTAAAGGCCTATGCTGGGGTAAAAACAAGAATTCCCTAATCCTCTTCCTGGAATCAGAGAAATCTTGACCTTCCCATTTAAAATGCTCCCTCATGGAATGCAGAGTCTCTGAAAATGAAAAATCCTCAGGAGGAGAAGCTGAAGGAGTAGAATCATCCACATCAGAATCAGAATAAGGAGGATACTCCTGCAAGTCTTCAGCCGAAGACTCAGAAGCCTCGAACATTGCTCAAAACTCTCAAACTCAGGTTCCACCCTAGGCCTCTTATCAGGAGGGGCATAGAACCTCTAATCATAGTAATCAAATCCTCTGCCATTTTAAGCATATGTTTCTTAGGCAAAGACCCTGAAGCACTAGGAGAAACCCCCACTGAAGTTAAACTTGGCCTGCCTCTCAAAGAAGCCTTGGAAACAGAAGGGAGGCTCTAACCACCTTAGGAAGAGAGGGAAGAACAGCCACCTGAGAAGCCCCTCAGCCTGGCCTACTTCCCGAGGATACATCCTGTAACAGTAAAGTCTCTCCCTGAGACTCCAAAGAAACACCTGGCAAAACCTCCGGCTCCACTGAGCCTTCTAAAGATCCGGCGTCTGGGACTGTCGGTTCTTCCACTCTAGGCTTTGCTGCTTTGTCCTTGCGCTTTTTGGTCAAGCGGGCGCCGGAGCCTCCGGCGGCATTTTATAATTACAACGCTTCCCAAAAACTAACCTGGCACAGTCTAACCTTCTCTTAATAGTGCGTTTGTTAAATCTAGCACAAGAGCGGCATCCAACAACGTCGTGCTCAGGCCCTAAACAAGGTATACACAAAGTATGGTAATCCCTATGAGGTATCTGTTTCCCACAAGAAATACAGTTATTCACTTTTCTGACATCCGGTTAAATACTGAGGCAAGAAAAACCAAAATATTCCCAACGGGTACTTAGCCAACTTTGATTCGGTCTGAAACTCTGACTTCAGAAACTTTCAGAACGCCAACCTGCACTCGCAAAATTGCTTCTGCATCGGACCATGCGGCAAAAAAGACTGAGGATATGACGTCGGTCATGCGCATTAGTACCCTGACGTACTGACGTCAGTCTAATGCGCCCTGACCGACGTCAGCCATATACTTTGGTATTCGGGCCGACTGGACAGCGGACTACCCAATAGTTAGGACTGCAGCAATGTGGAATGAAGAAAGTACAGTTTTGTACCTACCATAAATGTAGATGTCCGAACTGGATAGCATATGCAGTCATAACAAGTGGGTTGTCCTGTCGTCAGGCAGCCCTGCAGTCAGCCGGATTCCAAAGTCCGGGTCCGGCTTCGGCTGATGTCGCACTTCACCCGACGTCATCTCTGTTGGTCTTCGGGTATATAAGCATCAGCCGACGCCATTTTCCTCAGTGTTTCTTGCCCCAGATGCCAGTAGCCCTCTTGCAGGCTAAAATTTGGATAGATGCCAATGTTTCCAAATAGATAGAGGTAAACACAACAATAAGCATATATGTACATATATACAAACAAATACACCATAAAAGACTCCCCAACAGCTAGCTATTAGGAGGGTAAACACCCTAGGAGTACCACAGAGGGAAGGAGGGAGGGTAATCCTGACTGCAGATGCTATCCAGTTCGGACATCTACATTTATGGTAGGTACAAAACTGTACTATGTCCTTCATGGATGCATCTGCAGTCATAACAAGTGGGTAGAATACCATAGCCAACTAGGCCACGGGGATAAAGGTAGATTATGGTGTGTTTAGGATCCCTTGCAGTACAGCAGTGGCAAACCCTGCTCGGGATCTGGAATATAGAGGCAAATTATAATGCTTGGCAAATGTATGCACGGAGGTCCAAGTAGCCGCCTCAATAATGTCTTTGGTTGCCACTCCTCGTAAGAAGGCTGTGGTAGTGGCTGTTGCCCTTGTAGAATGAGGTCTTATGTTCTGTGGAATTGGTTTTCCATGGAAGGAGTAACAGTATCGTATGCAATTTCCTATCCATTTGGAGATTGTCTGTTTGGAAATAGCTTTTCCTTCCCTTCCTGTTGCATAGGCTACAAAAAGTTGGTCAGTCTTTCTGCTATTTTTGTTCTGTCCAAGTAGTAGCGTAGCTGTCTATGTACATCCAAGGTATGCAGTATTCTTTCCCTCTGTTTTGTGGGTTGGGAAAGAAGGTAGGTAGGTGGATTGCCTGGTTTAAAGACACTCTGGATACCACCTTGGGCATAAATGTAGGATTAGTCCTCATGGACACTCTATCTTGGTGGAAGATTAGGAAGGGTTGCACTGCCATTAAGGCCTGAAGTTCTGAAACCCTCCTTGCTGAAGTAATTGCTAGTAGGAAAGCAGTTTTCCATGACAGGTGTTGTAGGTCTGCTGTTGCTGCTGGTTCAAAGGGTGATAGTGTCAATTTTTCTAGCACAAAGTTTAAATCCCAAGCTGGTAATGGTGGTTTCCTTGGAGGTTTTACATTCTTGATTCCTCTGAGGAACTGCCTGAGCAAAGGGTGAAAAAACAGGTGGATCAAAGCTGTATTCTGCTGAAATAGCTGATGCATGTATCTTGATGGAGGAGTAGGACAGGCCTGAATGAAGAAGTTCGGCCAGATACTCCAGAATGTTAGGCATATCTATGTTTGACACATCTTTTCCTCTTTCCGTACTCCAAATGACAAACCTTTTCCATTTTCCAGCATAGTTCCTTCTTGTTGAAGGTCTGCGCTTCAAGAATAATGTCTTTAACTCTTTGTGAAAGTTCTGGATTAGCTGCTGCTATGTGATGTTCCATGCAGTCAGTTGCAGCGTTTTTAGGTTTGGATGTATGATGCTGTAGTTGTTCTGAGTTAACATCAAAGGCATCAGGAGTATTGGCCACATATTGTTCCAAGACATGCTCTTCAGTAGTGGGTACCAGTGTTGTCTTGGCCAGTTTGGAGCTATCAGGATTATCTTTGGACGTTCTTCCTTGATTTTTAGTAGTACCTTGTGTATCAAAGGAAGAGGTGGGAATGCATATGCTGTTAGGCCTTTCCAGTTGAAGGAGAGTGAGTCCACTTTCCATGCTAGTGGGTGGAATGTCCTTGTGCAGAATTTTTTGAGCTGGTGATTGAGAGGTGATGCGAATAGGTCTATCTGTGGCATTCCCCATTTCTTTGAGATGGTCTTGAAGATGTCGGGTGCAGCTTCCATTCGTGGGCATCCAAGTGGTTCTGCTTAATATGTCTGCTAGAGTATTGTCTTTCCCGGTACAAATATCGCCTGTAACTGAATGTTGTAGCTGAGTGCCAGGGTCCACAGCTCCAAGGTCATTCTGCATAGGGGTATGAATGAGTGCCTCCCTGTTTGTTGATGTACCACATGACTGTGGTGTTGTCTGTCCTTATCATCAACTGGCCCTCTTTGAGAAATGGTTTGAACTTTTGGATTGCCAGTTTTACTGCCAGCATTTCTTTTAGATTGATGTGCAGGTGAAGTTGATCCTGTGTCCACAATCCTTGCACGCATTTGTCCAGCATGTGGGCCCCCATCCTAGGTCTGAAGCGTCTGTTGTGATGGTCTGGCTTGGTTGACATCTGCGAAAGGGTAGGCCTGGGTTTGACTGGCATGCCTGAGCCCACCATAGGAACTCCTGTTTTAAGCATGGAATTAGTGGGATTTCTGTTTCTAGACTGTGTCTGTGTTGGGACCATAAATTCTTTAGGTACCACTGTAGTTTCCTCATATGTAGTCTGGCAAATGGGACCAAGATTATGCATGATGCCATGAAGCCCAAGGCCTGCAGAACTTTTCTTGCTGTTAACTTGTTCAGTTTTGTTAGTGCCAAGAAGTAAAGAGGAAGTTCTTTTTGTTTTTCTGTAGTCAGGAATGCCATTTGTTGTACTGTGTCCAATTCCGCTTCAAGAATGTCCTTGTTTGGGATGGTATCAGCCTTGACTTTTGTAAATTGACTGTGTATCCCAGTCCTTGTAGCAAGTAAATGACCCTTTGTAAATCCGTTGTCAGCTTGCTTTTGTTGTCCCCTTGTAGCAGGCAGTCGTCCAGGTATGGGTAAATTTGAATTCCTGTAGTCTGCAATGGCGATTACTGATGCCAGGCATTTTGTGAATACTCTGGGCAGTAGATAAGCCAAAGGGCAATGCTGAGAATTGATAGTGCTCTGATCCTGCAAGAAATCTGAGGTATCTTCTGCAGATTGGTCGAATGGGGACGTGCAGGTATGCCTCCTTGAGATCTAGAGTTACCAGCCAAGACTCCTTGCCCAGCATGGGAAGAAGTTGCTGTAGGGTCAGCATTTTGAATTTTGGGACAATGATGTATGTATTTAAGGTGGACAGGTCGAGAATTGGTCTCCAACTTTTTCCTTTCTTGGAACTAGGAATAGTCTGGAATAGAACCCTTTCCTTGTTCTGCTGTTGGCACTCTTTCCACAGCTCTCATGTTTGCTAACTCCATTATCTGGCGAGAGCCTATGTTTTTTGATTTGGAGGTAGATTTGGCATTCCTCTTTTGACTGGTAAAGTGTGGAAGTGAAACCGTAACCTTGATCTATGGTTTGTAAAATCCACTTGTCTTTTGTTATGTAGTGCCAGTTCTTTGAAAATAAGGTTAACTTTCCGCCTAGAGGAGCTGCTATTTGTTCCCTGGCCGCAGGATTTAGGATTAAGTCACTGTGGTTGTGCTTATGTAGTGGCAGTGGCTGTGTCTGTGCCTCTGTTGTTACCTTGCCACTGTCGTCCTCTGTAGGCACCTCCTCTGGATTGATTTCTGTCTCTGGAGCGTCTATTCCTGCCCCTTTGCAATTTCCTGGACTCAGGAAAGGACCAATTTTGGCAGGCCAGTCCTTGCTAAACCTTGGGGTTGAACCTGCAAGAAATCTTTAACAGTTTGAACAGATTTTGCCTTCTCTTCCATTTTCTTCATAACCTGCTGAGCAGGTGTACCAAACAAACTTGTCTTGTCCATAGGAGCATCTAGCAACTTAGCTTTAACATGATCCGTAAAGCTTGTTCCTTTAGCCATGCATGCCTTCTTATCACTGTGCCTGTCATGGCTGATCTAAATGAAGCCTCCAGTGCATCATAGCCACATTTTAAGGAATGGTTGTGCTAACCTGTTGTATGTTATTTACCATCTCTAATACATATTTCTTATCAAGAGATTCATCAGTGGTTAGTTTTTTAGTTAACTGATCAAGCATAAACTCTTGGTGTTGTATCATGTGAAACTGACAGTTTAAAGCTCTAGCTGAGAGAGTAGCTGAAGTATAGACCTTTTTACCCCATCTGTCTAATGACCTTGCTTCCCTTTCAGAAGGAATAGGGTTTTTAGCTATGGTCGCTGCTACTGCCTTGGGACCCTGGGATATAGTTTCTGGGTCTGCAAGTGGGGCCTTGTAAAGGTGGTGATGAGTATCTGGCACCCTGTAAAATCTGTCTGGTTTGGCAGGGGCTGGGGGTAAAGAATCTGGAGCGGAGCACACATCATTGAAAGCATCATCCACCACAGAGAGAACAGGAGGTATAGCTAAGGGCCTGTGCTGTGGGAGGTGCAGAAAGGTCCTAAGTCTTTTCTGGAGTCTGAAAAATCCTGTTGCTGCCATTGGAACTGTTCTCGCATGGCATGCAAGGTTTCCCCAAAGGAGAATTCTTCTGGTGGGGAAGCAGCTGGAATGGATTCTTCAGCATCAGAATCTTCAAAATTGGAGAAGGGAGCCTCTGGCTGGTCAGTTATGTCTGATTCATCAGCAGAATCATCAGAAGACACTGGCTCAGGGGCTCTGCCCTAGGTCTCTTCTCTGGGGCTGAGAGGCCCTGTCTGGGTGAGATTGAGATCCTCTAATTAAAGAAATTAAATCTTCTGCCAAAGAAAGCATTTGAGAGCTAGAAGAGGGCCTGGATGTGGGGGTTTAACATGCACTGTTTTAGTAGTTTTGGCTGCTTTAGCCCTGGCGAAGGCCTTAATGGACATGGCTGCTGGAGGCCTAGCAGCACCACGTGCTGGGGTAGAGACATCCAAGGGATGGTGTCTGATAAGTCAACCACCGTAGTGGGTAAAAGTTCTGAGGTCGACTCAAGAGTTGTAGCAGGGGCCTCAGTTGTAAGAATAGGTTCAGCTGTACTTTGATCAGTTTTCTCGGTTTCGGCGAAACCGAGACACTCATGTTTGCTTTACCGTGGTTTCGGCGAAACCGCGGACCGGAAAGTGTCGGTCTTTATCTTTGCGTTTTTTAGTAGATTGGGTAGTCGGAGGAGGATCCGGCGGCATAATGTACGCAAAAATCAGAACCGAAAACTGTTCTGCAAACTCCGACCGGCGCCTAAGCGTTCGTCGGTTGAAAGAGGCACAGGCCGAACAGGCTGCTACGTGGGCTGGGCCTAAACAAGGCAGACAGTAAGAGTGGAAATCTTTATGAGGTATTTGTTTCCCACAGGTTAAACAATTGTTAACTTTTCTTGACATCGGCTGAGGCAAGAAAGAGTCCCCACGGGTACTTAGCTTTAGAAGTCTTGAAGTAGTATTCGTAGAAGTAATCTCTGGATCCGACCGACCGGCACTTGCGAACAGCTTCTGCTTCGGGCGCCACGCGGCAAGAAAGACTGAGGAAAATGGCGTCGGCTGATGCTTATATACCCGAAGACCAACAGAGATGACGTCGGGTGAAGTGCGACATCAGCCGAAGCCGGACCCGGACTTTGGAATCCGGCCGACTGCAGGGCTGCCTGACGACAGGACAACCCACTTGTTATGACTGCAGATGCATCCATGAAGGACATCATCTTCAGCTCTAGCAGCAGGCTGCATCTCTTTTCCAATCTTCATCTTAATCAACATGGCATATGGCAATATGGCAATATTATGGAAAACATCACTTACCATTCCTCTTCACAAAGGGGGCACTTCTGCCAAACTAAACAACTATCATCCCATAGCCATTCTCTCCCCTTGTGCAAAAATCCTAGAAAAATGCATTCATGCACAGCTACTCCATTATCTACTTAATAAGAACTTACTGCCCTCATCCCAACATGGTTTTCGTCCAAAACACAGCACCACCACTGCATTACTCAGCTTTATTAAAAGTATTATCCAGATCAGAAATACGGGACTCCAAGTGTCCTCTATATTCCTTGACATGTCAAAAGCTTTTGACATGGTCTCACACCAGAAACTCCTCACTGAATCTGCTGACCTTAACCTATCCCTAACAGGTCTCTCTTGGTTCCAAAGCTATTTAACAAACTGGCAACAGTCCGCAAAATGGAATAATCAACAATCTTCTCTTCTACCTGTCACCACAGGTGTATGCTAGGGATCTATACAGGGCCCATTACTTTTCAATCTTCACAAATAACCTATCATCAGCTACACATAATGCCACCATCATACTATATGAGGATTATTCCACCCTCATCTGCTCAGCCCCATCCAACCACAAATTCAGTCACATAACCCTGACTGCCCTTTATGACTTAGAAAACTTTTTCTCTGACTATCAGCTTATTCTCAGTCGCAATAACACTAAGCTAATGGTCTTTACCAGTAATAAACTACCCAACGCCTCACTGCCATTCACCATCTCTTCCTCCAATAACACTACAATAGAGCCAGTAGAACAAACCAAGTTCCTAGGGGACACCATAGATAATAACCTTATATTTGACAAACACCTTACAATAACTATCAAGAAAGTTCACGTCAAACTAGGCTCTCTCTACCATATCAAACCTTACCTTACTGACTCCACTAGACATGCCATTTCCAGAACTCACCTTCTTTCTATGCTACTATACGCACCCCCCATTTTCAAAAACCTCCAAAAAACTGACTTAACCAGATTTGAGTCATGCTACAATAAGAAAGTTAGATTTGCCTCGAACCTGCCATCCAAAAAACACCACTGCAAAGCACTACAGCACATAAAATGGCTTGAACTCCCTAACCTGCTTACCTTTAACCAGTTAAATTTATCCGATAGCATCTTCCACCACCATGACAATTGCCATGCTCTCAAAGGCCTTTTTCAACCCTACTCCTGTGCTAGTTCATTAAGATCTTCCAACAAAAAACTACTAAAAGTAACCAAATCAAATAACAGCTTTGGAGACTCCCCTTTCTTTAATAGAATAGCTACACTTTGGAACTCATTACCACAAGAAATCCTAAATACCACCTGTACTCCTACATTCAAAAACTACTAAATAATAACTTTACCAACAAGTGGCTATGTACCTGTACCACCCCAGGCTGATATCATGTCATTGTTTCTGTACTACCCCCTTCATCTCTATCAAAACCAAGACTGTATTTTGTATTTATCCGTTACTGTCTATCTTCAAAATTTCTGGCAGTCTATCAACAACCACCTAAAACCAGAATGCATCATTACTCCAAGTCTAACCACCCCTAACACCTCCTTTATCCTCCTCTTGGTTCGTAGTAGGTTCGTACTAAGCTAACTGCCCTTGCGAGCCATTTTAAGCCTAGCCAATTATCCCTTGTGAGACTCAAACCCTGCACTTTGTGCTTGCAAGGCAAACACCTTAACCATTAGGCCACCCTCCCAACCCAAAATGCTGTATTACCACCATACATTTTACTGCCAAGACTTGAACCCAGGACCCTGTGCAAAACACTCAGAGCAACATACCATTATGCCAAATCAGCTATTTTTATCTCAATCACACTAACGTCCTAGTGTCTCTCTAATAAAAATGAAATGAAAACTCCAGCCAAACTGGAACTTCCACTGAGTGACCTCTCAAACCTCTTATAACAGAGGCACATGGGATATATGCAAATGGCACTTATGAACATCAGGTGTTTCAGCTATATGGCAATTCTGAATGCCCATGACTTATTTCTTTTTAAGTAATTTCAATGGACAATTTCAGGCCATAAAAGCCAAACCCTGCTAGCTGTGGATATGCATATTTTAGCCTTGTTATGACCTCATCAGCACAGCGCAAGCAGACTGTTTGACCAAGCATAAGAAACACAGAGCTGTTATACCCAACTGATGTCAATTACCATTAGGGTGACTGCAATATGCAGTATAAAATGCCATATAGCTGAAACACCTGATGTTCATAAGGGTCATTTGCATATATCCCATGTGCCTTTGTTATAAGAGGTTTGAGAAGTCACTCAGTGGAAGTTCTAGCTTGGTTGGAGTTTTTATTAAGTTTTTACTAAATGTTTTTTCTAAGTGACCTTCTCACTCTCTGTTTTAGTATCTCTATAATACTAACCAGCTAGTATCTCAACTAGCACCTTCTATCACCTTCTTCTCTCACTTTCATCCTTCATAACTTTACTCATATGGCAAAACTAATATTCAAATTGTGTAATATGCACCCCTAAGCTCACTAAACTTTTAACAGAATGTTACATTTTTTCCTTGATTTACACTGTTGTCCTTTTTCATATGATGACTCTCCTACATAGCTTTTTGTTCATAGGTTCATATGTTGGTACTAGGCTATTGGCCCTAGGGCCTATGCAAGCCTAGCTATAACAATTCCTTGGCTATTTCTTCCCACAATATTTACTTGTCCTATTGCTAATACCATCTCCATTGTTAAACTTATGCAAGTGTATGTAAATATCTGCTTGGAGCTTTTCTTCCCGAGCCTCCACTGAAAACAGGCGATTGGCCCAGACCAGACATTCCTGGTAAACAAATGTAAAATAAAATAAATAAATAAAGTGATCACAACTGTAAAACTTGCAGTGATAATTATTAAAAATGCCACAAGATTTTTTAACTTTCTGGTCCGTTCAGTGGTGTAGGCATTATGTCACAACTGGCTAGTCTCCAAGGCCATGTTAAAGGTGTGGCAATGTACTAATCACTCTAGGAGTCTGGTATTAACATGTAATCTTTCATTTGCTTAGCAGCTTCCTCAGAAATTTCATCTGTACTCCATGATGGTGCCTCTATTTCACAATACCTGTTAATAAGAACCTCAAAGGTTAAGTCTTCTTTAGGCTGTTTTCTTTGGGAGCCCAGGTAAAATAATGGTTGTGACTTTAGCACATGAACAGAAGTGCATTTTCAGGAAGTACATCATCCAGTGTCCCTTGAGAGGTGGTGAATTGCCTGCATTGTTGCTGGTTTCTTTATTTTTTAACTGAGAGTTTAATCCAGTGCTTTATGAACTTATTTCATGTAAGTTTCTTTATTTTCTTAATCTAGGAAGAAAATATGATTCTAATCCTGAAAATAAATTGCTAGCAGTTAAATTACTAGCACCCCACTGTACTTAGGTAGTGTTAACCTACAATCCTGAAATAAACATTGTCAAATATATGTAATGGTTCTTCACCTGACAAAGTTGGAGAAGGAGTCTGAATTCACAGCTTGGAGTGCATTAGAGTAATTTTCATAGTCTGTCAGCAATTGCTAAAATAAATTTTGTTATTGTCCAAGTAGAATTTGTCATATTTTATTTCTATGAATGTTACCTACTTTTTTCCAGTGACAGTTTGGTATTTGGTGGGAAACTACAAAGCTTGCTGGATAACATTTGAGGCTCGTGCATCATGTTGCTACACTGAAACTGAGACTGTTACAGGTTCCAAGCAGTCAGCAAAGCTCTTCATGATGTGTATGAACTTTTCTTCTCTTCCTTTAACATGTCAGCGTTTACAGCTATAGTCAATTCATTATATGCATTTTGGTGGTTGTCTGTCAGAACTGTCAGCACAGTGAGATGTGATGCTTCAAGTCCTGATGCTTCAAGAAATAACTTATGATTAAAAGAAATCAGCAAATGTAAACTTCACTTAGGCATTTAGATTTCTTTTTGGTAAGTTGGCATCCCCTGCACTCCCCAACATGGGGATTCTGTGAAGCACCACCCCTGCTGTTTATCTATACTAACTCCAAGGCTTCTGTGTCTTTGGGTATGAGAAACATTGTGCAATTATAAAAAACCTTAAACATATTGTATATTCAGCCATACTAAAATTTGAATTTATGGTCCACAGAATTTGAAAAGGTACCTCATTTTGAATTTTTATAGTGACAATGAAGATAAGTTGATCATTGCAGCTAAACTGACCAGTGTATCACATGTCAAAGAAGTGTGCACTTGCATCCCCCCAGAAACCAGCTGGCCGGGAGATTAATTTTCTTTTAATTAAATAAAAAATATGTTGCTTTTTTAAGAATGCCCTTTGTGTGCAGTCACACAGAAGCCTCTGCGTCTGTGCGACAGATGGCTTACATCTTCATCTTCCATGCCCGTGCAGATTTGAATTCCAGAAGATGTTTAGACTGCGGAGGAAGGTACAAGTGAGAGGCACGTGTGTGTGTGTGTGTGTGTGTGTGTGTGTGTGTGTGTGTGTGTGTGTGTGTGTGTGTGTGTGTGTGTGTGTGTGTGTGTGTGTGTGTGTGTGTAAGAAATAGGTAGGGGTGTGTGGATGCAAGAAGTAGGTAGATAGGGGTGAGTATGCATGTATGTAAGAAGTAGGTAGGTAAAGGTAGGGAGGAGTGTGTGTGTGTGTGTGTGTGTGTGTGTGTGTGTGTGTGTGTGTGTGTGTGTGTGTGTGTTTGTGTATGTGTGTGTAAGTAAGAGGGAGTAAGGGAGGTGGGGTTATACCTCGCATTTATTCTGATTTCTCCCTCATATTTTTGGTTTGTTTCCCATAACATTGTGTTTTTTCAGGTAAATCGCTGAGGACTGAATTCAGAAAATAATGGCAGATATTTGAGTTTTAGACTTCATATCCTCAGAAAATGCATACTAATGCAAACCTTGTTGTTCTGTCCACTTTCTAAGGAGGTAGGGGGATGTACAGTATGTGTGTGTCATACCTCTCATCATTATCACTTTTCATAGACTGTCCAGATTTTTGCCTTAGAATTTTTATGAAGAACAAATAAAAAATATATATACTTTTTTTTGACAAATCACTGGGATGAGCTAAGGATTAAAGTTACTAAATAATGACATTTATTTGAGTTTCAGACTTCATATCCTTTAGAAAATGCATTCTAACACAAATCCTGTTATTCTAGCAACTTTCTAAATGTGTCCCTAGTTTTGGGCCTTTGTCCTCAACATTATAACAGGCTTTGTCCAGATTTCTTGTGCTAAGAAATTGAGGGGTATTGTGTGTGTGTGTGTGTGTGTGTGTGTGTGTGTGTGTGTGTGTGTGTGTGTGTGTGTGTGTGTGTGTGTGTAACACGGAGGTAGCATACCCCTCAGCTGTCTAGGTTTTTGCAGAATGTCCAGACTTTTGCCCCATATTCCTCCTTGAAATTGCTAAATAATAATATACATTTGAGTTTTAGACATCATATCCTCTAGAAAAATGCATACTACTACAAATCCTGTGATTCTAGTAATTTTCTAAGTTCACGAGAGCAATATTTATAATCTGTCCCTATTTATTTTTAGGCTTTGTCCAGATTTCTAGTGTGCTAAGAAGTTGAGGTGTGTGTGTGTGTGTGTGTGTGTGTGTGTGTGTGTGTGTGTGTGTGTGTGTGTCTGCGTGTGCGTGTGCATGTAAGTGTGTGTGTGTGTGTGTGTGTGTGTGTGTGTGTGTGTGTGTGTGTGTGTGTGTGTGTGTGTGCGTGTGTGTGCGTGTGTGTGTGTGTCTGCTTGTGTGCTTGTGTTTGTGTTGGTGGGTGAGAGAGAGAGAGAGTGAAATGCCCTAGTTAGAGTAAGCAGGTGGAATTTATTTTCATGTGCATTTCCAAGCAATTGTGAGCCTCAAGGGAAGAGAAGTATACTGCTGCTCATGCTAAGTCTGCTTAAAATGTGCAATTGTTTTGTTTAGCAAATGGCATCACTATTGTGGTATAGAATTTTAAAGCAGTGTTAGTAGCACATCAGGTAGCATAGAGGGCTGAAGGTTCTACTCCCACAGCATATAGAGTTGTATTTTAAGGGGATGGGGTGCTGCAGTCCTGAGTATGTCCTCCTTTAGATGAGATGCCTAGTAACTATGAACCTGTTTTTCAGCTTGTCACCCATTCCCTATTGCAATATACCAGCTTAGCATTTTTTTAACGTAACATAAGCAATTTATTCTTTAAGGGCAGCGGGCACTGAATTTGTAGATGAAACACTGAAATATAAAGTTGTTTTCTAGCAACAACCTCTTCATTAGTTTCAGATCTCTTTAATGTGGAATTATTCAGAAGACTTTTACTTCAGCAAAGATTGCGCATATACTGATATTGGTGGATTGTAATGATAGAAGTTTGTGTGGCCTTTTATGGTTGAAATGTTCTGAACTGAGCAGTTTGTCATTATTGTTTCATATGTATTGTTTCATTGCTTACTGGAAAAAATGTTAAAAACTATAAATTTGAGACACTCTAACAAGTGGTGCTGTATTATACAAGGGATATAATTCAGTTATTATATATTTTATATTATAATTACTACAGTCAGGAAGGTGAATCAAAGAATTTTTGCATGGTCCTAAAAATGTATGCAAGGGGCCTATGATTTGAAAACAGCCCAAAGGTAAACTTAACCTGTCACTGGCCAGATCCATTTTCTTTGAGTGTGGGTTTCAATGCTGTTTCAGTAAATGTGAGTGTCAAAGATAGAGAAGTTTTAATGCTATGTCTGTTTTCATTGTAAGGCTATTGCTATGTTTAGCAAATGTTTATCAGTGTCTGTGTTATAAAATTTGAAATAAAACTTGTAAATTAAATCCAAATATCTGTAATCATTGTAGAAATAATGCACACTTAGGGCTTTGAACAGTGTTTATGGCAGCTGGGGAGAAATAGCCATGTAATGGGACACTGGAATGGGTGTGTGTTTGTGGGGGGGGGGGCTCTGGGTTTGCACCCTCCTGCAAAAACTCCTGTGGGCTATCTTGTAAATGTGAGTCCATTTTTATTTTTTTCAAATGAAACTATAGATCCAGTAGCTTTCCCATCTCTCTGTCGGTGAAGGACATAAAATGGATTTTCAAGTAAACACAACCTAAGAAAGAAAAAATATTCTAGGATATTCACACAAACAGCATGCATATTATTGTTAAGACTTCATCGTGGCCTTGACTTAAAATTTACAAACTGTTTTGTGAAACCAGTGATAACTGCCAGATAGCACTTGGTATTTCGCAATAGAGATGGGGGATTCATAAACATTGTCTTCACCTGCACTATTTTGCTAGTGTGAGTACTCATTTAGGGTAACAGAGAGAATCTCTGATTCAGAAACATGGTAAATCCATACACTGAAACTTCTCATTAGCCTGTCTTTACCATATATTGAATTAAACACTGCACTCTTAGATCTGATTATGTTATTGTTCTGGCAAACAGACAGCGCATCACCGAAGTATAGGCATCTACACACACACACACACACACACACACACACACACACACACACGTACATATCCATTTAATTGCATTCACGCACTCAGAGACATGTACACATATGTGCACCCACACAGAGCCATACACGTATGGCTCCATTATACTAATCCCATAAAAGTGAATGGGTTAAAGGCATGAAAAAATAGTGTTCATTTTTTTCACCTAGAGAACAAATAATTTGGCAAATCTGAGTCACTTTACTAAGTTAACCTGGATATAATACTATTTCTTGGAAATAGCACATAGCTAATTAGCTTTAGCCACTCTCCCGGACTGCCATATTGGTAAGCAGCTTCTCCAGTGAGGCCACTGTCCACAATTAGAACACCATCAGGGGAAACTGTAATAGAAGAGTTACCTCTGAATCAGAAAGGTTTAAAATGATGGGGAAACATTCCAAGGTAAGGTTTTTGCATTTTGCCAAGTCTTTCTGAATCCCAGAGATAATATACAAAGACAAAACATCATCACAGTATGATCTACATACAGAAGGTATAAAGGGAAAATTCTGCTGCATAAATATATATATTTGTATGTTAGAAGTTGTTTTGTGTATGAAAAGTCAGTAGGCACTTAGCAACTTTTATACCTGTAAATGTTATATGTCGTAATAGCACCTGATATCCTCTTATGCTGCAGAGGCTTGCAGCATGCAATTGATTGATCCATTGCATTCTCAGTCTTTAGAGCAACTGTCTTACAAAATCATGAGCTAACATTTTGAAATGCAAGAAGGCAAAATTCACCCCCATGAGGCATCCTGTACTAAACACCTATCATCATATTCAAGCATAAGGGTTGGAAAAGTGAAACTTAGTGAGCAATACTGCATGAAACCACAGTTCTAATAGCCTGGATGTGAAGACAAACTAGAAAAATAAGAATTTCAACTGTATGTGTATGAAGGCCTTCTTAGGAAATAGGCCTCCCAAACTGTTACTGTAGATTAGAAGTATTTTGGGTATGAGGATGGTTATTTTTTTAATAATGCCTGCTTATAGACAGAATCAGTAATCATACAAGAATCCTAGGCAAAATCAGTGCCCTTTGAACTGTTGACACAATTCATGCAGCCCTGAAGTTCACATTCTACACTGAAAATCTGCAATACTAAATCCTTGACAGGTGGTATCCCCATATGTTAGGGCCCATCTAGTTTAAGATTGCAATGGATGTTTGATGAATCAGCCCTTGCAGATTACCACTGCATTGCTAATGAGGTACAATTCTTGAAATGCAACAAGTACTTCACTATGATGGTATGATGGAACTTAACAGATGGTGCACCAGATGAGTTAAGAGGTATGGAGTACTGGAGTACTAATACTCCAGTAACATGTAGTCTAGGCATAGGGGAAACCAAATGATAAACCACTAGCTGAGGGAGGGTTGGCAACTACTACTTTTGTTGAAGTTGTGGAGTTACAGCTTCCACTCACCATCTCATTACTGAGGGTAGAAGGCAGTCATTAATATGATGTTAAGGCTGGCAACATGACACCAACAGCCACCAGAATGGGAAATGGGTGCTCTGATGCTACTGAGAAGAGAATGGATGTAGAGAGAGAGAGCACACCAATTCCCATATGTTAGTACTATGGAGGGGCAGGAAGCAAACAGTCTCCTCTAGTCCTTGGCAGGGTGGGTGATAGGGAGTCATGAAACAATTGTTGACCAACTGGCTGACTGATGAAAGGTAAAATACCTCAACAGGAACAATAAAGATGTAGGCACTGACAGACTGGCTGAGGGTAAGCAGTGAACCATGTTCACTGACAAACTACATTAGTAGAAAACAGGTACTCTGAACACTGCTACTTTTATGAAAAATGTAGATACACTGGCTTATAGAAAGGCCTGCATACCATATTTGGATGAATAAGCATTTCTTGATGACCGATCAGCCTAAATGCTAATTTTGAACCTATGAACTTATGAACTGCTACATTCACAAGGATTAATGGATCTGTGGTCAGCATTTGCATGTACAGGGGCCTATTCTGGCTGCCAAACAGAGGGCTATGTACTATTAATTACAACACTGGAGATGATTAGACACTTCCGCAGTTAGGTTGCTTGGATGGACACTATGAGTTTGCATTACCAATGGAACAGAATGGGGGGGAGGGTTGGGATAGATAACACAGTCAATGTGCATGTGGGGATTATGTTATCTGAGTGATGGCAAGATGAAGAGGGGGGCACATTCCTGTTGGTAGAAAGCCTGTATGCTTTCTTTCATATATGTAATATTCTAGGCCTTTTATAAGCAGCACTAATTCTTAGAATGTACATAATTCTACCTGCTACACCTCACCTTACTCACACCTCCCCTCTCTCACCTTAACTACCTCATTCAGTACTTCTAGCCCCTAAACGTAGTAGACAGAATGCATATTAGCATTAATAGTACTGCATTCTCTTACAGTTTACTGCAACCATTATATATATATATATATATATATATATATATATATATATATATATATGCATCACTGAACACAGTGACTAGACTATATTTACCAGAAGTATAAACTAGTGAAGAGTCTTGACACTATTTTTTACTACCTGTATAATCTTAACTATTTATATATGTTGTTGAAACTACAGAATGAAGTTCAAATGTTGTAATCATTATAATCCTATATTGGTTGTATTACTTTGTGCATGATAATTGTATAGTAGTGTAAATGTTACCTCTACTTACTGTCTATTTTATTACTCTGTTTTACTACTGTATTTCATTACTGTATTTTATTACTCTGTTTTACTACTGTATTTCATTACTGTATTTTATTACTCTGTTTTATTACTGTATTTCATTACTGTATTTTATTACTCTGTTTTACTACTGTATTTCATTACTGTATTTTATTACTCTGTTTTACTACTGTATTTCATTACTGTTTCTATCTACTGTATTTGGGCTTTTCTCCCCGGGCCACCACTGAAAATGGGCAAAACAGTAAACGCATGTAAAATAAATAATAAATAAATAAATTTAAGTATACTTCCCATGTGTATAGTAAAGTAATAGTATAGATGTATAGTACCATTAGACCACTGTGAATTGGGACTCTCAGAGATATATATTATACTTGGTGCAGACATATTTATTTAACTTTTTGTTGACCAGGTTCGTCCCACCAGGCTAGCTGCCTCTTTTCAGGGGACACCCAGGGTGATATTTATATTACTAAGGGAAATTTGACCTGGCTATCACAGATCTTTAAATACAAAAAACAATAGAAGCAAAGCTCTTCAAACACCACCAGTTTAATGCTGATCTGGTATCTTGGCCATTCGCCTTCTCAGGATAATTCAACTTAAATACAGGAATACTGTCTTAAATACAGGAAGAATGCCCATATAACAATTCATTATTCAGTTATACAATTATGCAATTTAAACTAACTTAATTAAGCTTAAAGCATTAAGTAACCTCTTCATCTAAAAAACTTTTTCATAAACAAGGATTTATTTCAAGATTAAAATCCCTAGGGTACAATGTTCCATAGTTTAAAATCATCTTATTTTTCCAATACATTCAATTTCTGCAAAGTCCCCCCCCCACCCCCACTACCACCACCAGGAACAAAAGGCTGTACTAATACACTGAAGAAAAAACAGTGTCCAGATTGTGGTGAACTTTATGTTATACAATTATGCAATTTAAACTAACTTAATTAAGCTTAAAGCATTAAGTAACCTCTTCATCTAAAAAACTTTTTCATAAACAAGGATTTATTTCAAGATTAAAATCCCTAGGGTACAATGTTCCATAGTTTAAAATCATCTTATTTTTCCAATACATTCAATTTCTGCAAAGTCCCCACCCCCACTACCACCACCAGGAACAAAAGGCTGTACTAATACACTGAAGAAAAAACAGTGTCCAGATTGTGGTGAACTTTATGGGACTTTTAAAATCTCATCCAAAGGATAACATGCTCAGGAGTGCAGCACCCCCTTATGTAGCACTACCATGTCAGCAATCCATCCACCTGGTGTGGGAATAGAGCCAACAGCCTTCTGCTCCAGAGGTATTTGTGTCACCTGTTGTGACACTGAAACTGTAATGATAACAGGCTTACATAAGGCTTATTGTGTTCATGAAGACTGACCCTTGTTCCACTGTTTTTTGGCAACAGAAGGAATTCTATTTTAACAAAGTTGTGTTATATTGATAAAAATGGTGCACATTACAATACTGTCAAGCAGCCAGAAAGTTGTTCTGAGATGCATGGGATTATTTCTGAACTGTGGCATCATGTGTAGATGTTGACATTTATCCACTAACAGGGACATTGTGTAACCGAGGCTCGATGATGTCGTTTGTGATTGCTTGATAGAGTCACATGCAAGTAAAAGAGGGTAGATAACATCTAGTTGAGAAGAAATGTCTAGGCAGGGCAGTCTCACTGTTTGAAAGCTTCACCATGTAGTAATTAGCTCAAGGTCCAGACACAAATTATTGATACTTGGTCAGTTCCCAAACCAAAGTACACTTTATTTTACCTGTTAGAATTGTTTTATGTCAAGGGGGAGAATTGTTCTTTGTAATATTGAGGGAAATCATTGGGGTTATTTTGGTCCTTGTTTGTGATCAAATATCTAACAGGAAAAAAACAGCTTACAACTGGAATGAAAGATGCACAAAAACTTTAGACTTGTCCTTGTAGTATAATATTCATTGTCGACTAATTAGTACTCTGAAAATTCATTGTCAGATCATTTTAATTGGTTCTTAAATCTCCTAACATTTAAACAATTCTTTCTCACAGGATATTAGGAAAGTAAGAGTTTCTACTTGCTCTTTATGCATGACATTCATTTTCCATTTTGCCTTCATCTTTTACAGGCAATTCAACATTTTTATTCTTATAGCGATTAATCAGTAAACGATCAGGTCTCTGTGTCCTCTTGTTACTGATTCTCACAAAAGATCTCAGAATAAGGTAACTCTATTTCAGTATGTGTCCTTTGTTTTCTGACTTAGGTTAAAATGTACACTCTTTCAATGAAGATATGCAGCTTGAAGTAGAAAGGGCCTAGTGAATTATGCAGTTAGAATTTCTTGCACATTTTTAAAAAGGTGATGTTGCAGTATCCAGTCACCATTAAACCACTGAGAGTAGAAGCCAGTCACTGAAAGAACGATGAATTATTCAGCACTTCATGAAAAGTCTGATTACTAAGGTGAGAAGCTTCTATGTAGGTATTGATATACAGTTGCCTTATGTAATTTTAAAAGGATCTCAAGGACAGTGTTTTTGGTGACTCCTTATTTTACTTTTTATTTTATATTATTTATTTGTGTATGTACCTGCACCGAAACCAGTGTTTCGATGCAGGTACATACACATTTTTATTGATTTTTTTTTCTGTTCTGTGCTGTTAATTCTTTAGGGGGTCTGTTTTCTTCACTATTTTATTTATTTAGTTAGTTAGTTTTGAATTCAGGTTTTGTTCTGTTTTTTTCACCTCCCTTATGAGACAACAGCTTTTCAAAATTTCCAGTGAAGCAATACTGGTACCAGTATCTTTGACTGTCGAGGTTAATAATTTTAGAATGCTTCTTATAAAATCTATGCCATCTGCTGTTTCATCACTAAATTTCCTGAGTCTGTCAATTTATTTATTTTTTTTTTCATTCAACAACTGTTCAGCAATTGAGTAGATGAGGAATGTAAAAGTTAT
This sequence comes from Protopterus annectens, assembly GCF_019279795.1. Lineage (NCBI taxonomy): Eukaryota > Metazoa > Chordata > Ceratodontiformes > Protopteridae > Protopterus > Protopterus annectens. The sequence continues at coordinate 1,742,790,264 of NC_056732.1, read as the reverse complement.
TCATATTGCCTACATTGCAATCTACTAGTATTTTTGCCTTTTTATATCAAGTTCCCAATACAATAAACATGAAAGGGAGGCTCATTATAATTAAATCACAACTGAAAAGATTGCCATGAATATGAAAACATCATTCTTTTTTAAAGGCTTAAGATGACAACTGTAAAGTTTTCCACTTAGGCACAAGGAATAGTTGAGGCAAACTTTAAGCAAACATGTCTTGGAGCAGCCCAGAAAAGCGGTTACTACTATGTCCAGAAGAAAATTCATTGCAAGACATTTGTAGCTAGACCCCCTAATGTGAAAATTTAATTGCCAAAACCATTTTTGCAGGGCTGCATCACACTGTTGCCCAAGGTTACTGTCCCAGTTAGTTGCTACAACAGCTCTGTGGAGCTACAGTGACTTCCTGATGCCATTTTAAAATAGTAAATAATAAATGCACATATCTGGTCATATAACAAGCTATTCCTCAGTCTTCACCCCTAGGCTGAGCTCACCATAAAGCTAGAATTTATATATATATATATATATATCTATATATTTATATCTATCTATATATATCTAGAGCTATAGCTATCTATCTATATAGATACAGGGAGATGAATTTATTCAAATCCCCCTTTGGTTGACATCTGTTTAGTTGTCAACATTTGTTCAGCTACATAGATGGTCAACATGTGTGCAAGATCGCACTTTACTCTAGGCTGGTAAATATGACCTTTCCCTGGCATTGTTTAATTTCGGACTTAGTATGTATAATTAGCAGGGGATGTGGGGATGCTCCCATTTCTGCCTGCAAATCTTGATATTTTACGACTTTGTGTCTCTCTGTACACAAGACACTGTAGTCACAGGGTGTAGCAATTTCAATGATCAATGCTACCTTTGTCTTCTTTTCATGGACCATTGTATCTAGTTTTCTCGCATCTATCTTTTGCACTGTTGATAATGGGTGATCCCATGTGATGTAGACTTCAACATTTTATATGATATTTTGTGGCTCATGTTTCCAGTGTTTTTCAGCTACTTCAGTATTATAATGTTTGCACAATCCCCAGTGCAATAGTCTTGCCACATTATTATGTCTTTCAGTATACAGTCCTTCTGCCATTATTATGTCATAGCCAGCAACAAGATGTGCAACTGTTTCCAGTTGTTTTTTTACAAAACCTACATTTGTCTGTTTCTTCCACATGTTCAATGGACTTTGTAAACCACTATTGTGGGCCTCCAATATTAGCCATTCATCTTTTGGTTTGAATTCCCCTCTCCTTAACCATTCCTGCATTCGATCCTTATCAACATGAGGTTGTTCCAGGAGTTTACTATACTAGCAACTATATTTATGGTTTTTCCACATTTCTTGCCTTCTCATCTGATCCTTCACCTTATATTATTTCTTTTGTTTTTTGGCACATTCAGTTGCTGCCTGATTTTTATCTACTTCTGGTTTGATTTCCATTCACCGATATGTTTCTGCTAGCCTAAGGAGGGAAGTCATCTTAGATTTGTTCACCTCATGTTTTAAAACTTTCAGTGTATTTGGCTCTAGTGAGGTCAGCAGATATGTGTGGAGTCCCATGATTGCAGATCTATACATGTAATCAGTTTCAAGGAGGCTCATATCTCCTTCGGAACAGGCAATATATAATCTTGGTATGCAATGATTTTCATAAATCATCTGATGAACATGAAGCATCCTTTTTGTTTTCCTGTCTAATCTATTCAACATCTTTTGGGGCCAGTCAATCACTCCAAAACTGTCAGTTAGGACAGGAAGAGCAAATCAGTTTATAGCTTGAACTTTGTTCCTAGATGTGAGCGCTGATTTCAGGATTAATTTAAGTCTTGTAAAATATTCCTTACTGAGTTTTATTCACATTTGTCCATGTTTTATTGTTGACCCTTCATCAATTTCCAAATATTTATACATTACTTCTTGCTCAAGTTCTTTTATATCACATTCTTCTCCCAAAGTGATATTTTCTTGGTGATGCAGCTTTCCTACTTTAAAGGTTGCTTTTGCACATTTATCAAGGCCAAATTACATCGTTATATAATCAGAAAAAGTTTTGACTACTTACAGTTGTGCTTTCAGTTCCTCATCTGATGAGCTATACAGTTTTAAATCATCAACACAGAGATGATGAGAAGTCTTTACACTTTGTTGCTTTCTGGGAGACACATTATAGCCATGAATGAGCTAATCGGTTAAACAGTCAGCTTAATGGGTTAAGGGCCAGGCAAAAGAGCAGTGGTGACAGAGAGTCATTCTGGAATATTCCCCTTTGAATTTTTATTTCTGGAATAATAATTTGTCTTTTATCATGGCTTAACTGCAAAATGGTTTGCGCTGTGAACCTTTTATGTGTTCTATACATATGGCACTAAGATAATCAGGGTCTGAACTGGTATAGCAACCATGTAAATCTCTTTGAACCAGATCTGTTGTTGGAAGGCTGAGTAAATTTTGACTATAACATAAATTATTTACATGTATGCTTTAGGTTTACAATGAACATTCTTAGGCAAAAGACTGCCATTGAATCGTCAAGCAGATGGGAACACAGAGCTATCACTTTGCTATTGTTTTCATGCTTCCTGTCCTACTGAACATATCTTAAAGCATTACAGAGCAGGAATACTTACAAGTCTGAACAGCATGAGAATGTGTGTACTTCTCAGGCTATTCAATGTATTCTGATGTCTGGATTATACTGGAAAATCATGCAACTATGCAACAACTCATGCTGTGCAAGAAGATTAAACATTTTTTTACTACAAATATGGAAGAAAGATGAACATATTTATAGTACGTAACATCTTTAAAAGTAATTAATTAATTAATTCATTCATTCATTCAGTCATTGTCTGATACAGACAGATCAATGTTATAGCAAGGTTGCAGCCTGCCCCAGTACTCAAGACAGGGAACTGATTCTGTATAGGATGCCAGTCTAACAAGGAATGTACACTAATGAACAACTTGGCAATAGTGCATACATACTCACTGACACATGGCATGCATCCTAAAGGCAGTTTAGAAAAGTATCAGTTCTCCTAGGTAATGTCTTGAGATATCAGAGATACTACAGTATCCAGCAAAACCCATGTGGACACAAAGATGATGGACCGACTCCTTACAGAAGGCAGCCCAGCCAGAATCCAAACTGGAGAATCAGGAACTGTGAGGAAGCAATGTTAATTGCTTCACCTTTGTACTTCCATGTAATACTTGCTCTTCCAAAAACTACTAAGATTTATTTTTTCATTTAACCACTATATCCACAAAAGCTGTTGATTACAAATGTTGAAAGAATTACACAGATTATACCTTTACACATGCTATCAAAACAATGGGGTATCTGTAAGACAATATGCATTTAGAAGCAGAGAAAGACAGACAGACAAACTAAAGCAGCTGGGGACAAATGATTTCAGATTATTGCACATTACTTACATAAGTACTGACTGCTAATAGTACTTATCTTTTGGAACATTCTGCATGGGGGTTGAACTAAACTGTCTTGTGGTTCATACATTTTTTTTACAATCAGTTAAAAATGAATACCTTTTACATAGCCACCATTTAGTGAAGAAGTTGTTGTTTGTTTATGTCTTTTCCCAGTTAGGGGTCGCCAACAGCGGAACTCCGGTCCGCTAATGATTGGCAGTAGAGTTTTACGTGCTGGCTTGCCGGGCCTAATGCACAACCTTCAACGAAGGAATGCCCATTCACGCATGTCGCCACACAGAAGATGCTCTAACTGAGAATCAAACGGGCAACGTCTAACTGTGAGGTGACAACGCTACCGCAGCACCACCACTGCAGTGACTAGTGATGACGTTGTTAAATTTTGTTATTTGTACTGGTAGATTTTAAACAGCATTTGCTTCCTATTCTGATGTACTTTCTTTCTCATCAGTTAGCATATTTACTGTGATAGCATGCTGGATCTGTAATACCTTGGCATATGCAGTAAGCTGTATTCAGGGTCAGCGCCTGTGCTGCAAAGCTGACAGGATGTGTAGAGTCTAAAACATCTGCAGTTCAAAATGTGCTTTATTTAAAGAAATATGATTTTGTCATCTAGAAATCAGTGCATCTGAAACAAAAACTCAGCAGTGCATGGCACAGCAAAGCTATGCATTGTTCATTTTCATTATGCATTGAGTGGTAAAAATGGAAAGTGGGATCTGGAAATAAGTGCTCAGTGTCATAGGACAGTGTGTTCTAAATTTAAATAGTGCTGTAAGCACTCATGGAGAAATAGTTTATAAATAAACTGTACACAGCAATACAGCCTCTCAGTTACCTGCATGTGCAGAACATTGTACGCTCTCTTGCACGGGGCACTCTATAAGCAGACGGCACACAGTATTGCAGCTTATGCTGCTTAGACATGCAAAGTACTATTATCATTCAGCGAAGGGTACATTATAAAATGGGTGCACAGTATTTCAGGTTGTGTGTCTTCAAAGAGTGAAGCACTGTGAGTGCTGTTGGAAGAAGTGCACTACAGTCAGGGCAATTTCAGCCTGTACAGACTTCAGTATGTACAGTTTTGAAAGTGCATGTGCCTTGCACAGCATGGGTACATAAGGCACCATGGGTGGAGGGAGTATACATTTCTGAGAATGGTACATAGATGGGCAACAGTGTCTATATCATATCATCGACAGCTTAGGTTGTTGAATCCTAAAACATCGACACCTAAGTGTCGAAAGCTTACAACAGTGAACGGCCAGATAATCGAATTCTTTCCTCAGGAAAAAGGATTTGCGTGGCCGTCTGTAAACAAAATAAACAAACACACCCAAACATAATGGGGGGCTGTGCCCCCCCACATCCCCCCTAACTAAATATACCAACTCTGAGATCACTCTACATTGGGTTAAGGGCAAATCCCTGATAACGGCCATGCAAATTCTTTCCTGAGGAACGAATTCCATTATGTGGCCGTTCGCTATTGTAAGCTTTTGATGCTTAGGTGTCGATGTTTAAGCATTCGACAACCTAAGCTGTCGATAATGCAATAGGAACCCGGGCAGCTCTATGCTTCCTTCTCATAAATAGTGCAAAGGACTGTGTGAGTGTCATCCATTTATAATGATGGTGCACATCTTAGAAGAACTGTGTATCCTCTTCATGAGCAGTACAGGAGGCTCTGTGGGAGTTATACATTTATGCTGACTGCGCACAGCAGAGAAGCACCATGCACTCTACACTAAGGCTGTACTTATGCACTCAGAGAACCTAACATTTCAGAGAAGAACAGTGTAGCATGCAATGAATGCATGTGTGCAGCATTTCAGTCAATGACTTAAAGTCCTGTATTCAGTAGTGAAGAATATAATATAAAAATTTACCCAACTACATTGGGATCATTACTCATACCTGCATACTTATGCTTATTTGCACCTCATTTCAACTTAGTACTGTGTGACTGACACTGAAAAAATGTAGTGCTGCCACATTACTCTTTAAAGTGAGGACTGTTGTCAGTATAGACTATCACTGCAAGAGACACACACACACACAAACACACACACCCACACTGAATCACTGAAGGCACTACTGCTCTACAATGCAGTGATCACACTATATGGCAGATATGACAGAAACCTAAATATACGTGTGTGTGTGTGTGTGTGTGTGTGTGTGTGTGTGTGTGTGTGTGTGTGTGTGTGTGTGTGTGTGTGTGTGTGTGTGTGTGTGTGTGTGTGTGTGTGTGTGTGTGTGTGTGTGTGTGTGTGTGTGTTTGTCAGAGTTGTAGCTAGGTCAATTGATCCCAGAAGCAAACTTCCCATATGGGACATCATCTATGACCAGAAAAGAAGTCCTCCAGAGATAAGGACTTTGGTTCTTTGTTACTAGGCAGCTATTGAGCTATTATGAGAATGGTACATTTAACAAACAGTTCCTGTGCAAACATCTACCACACCTGTAATAAGGATGCAGTATCCAGAACACAGAAAGCAGGTACCAGTATTGGGAGGAATGTGTGTTGCAATTATCCTAGGTGGTTAAGTTAAATGAAAGTTGTGTAATTACCATAATGTTAGATCCATGTTGTCTTCTTTTGTCTGTTTCAACTAATGGGTATATCAGATTTGACCAGATCTGACACCAGCAACTGTTCTGAATTCTGGAGCCAAAGCTTGGGCTCCTCTCCCATACACATAACTCCCCTCCACCCTCACAGTTCCTCAGATCGAGTTTGCCTGTGTATACAGAATGCTCCACCTATGCTGAAAAAGGCAGAATGAATGCAAGGCAAAAAATGCAGTCAAAGCCTACAAGTAAGACAAGGCTCCAGGCATGTCCTGTATAGTCAAAGGATAGCTTGAGAGGGTGACAGTTTGGAAGGGGGAGTGGAGGGAGAGAAGTTTGAAATAGACAGATGAACACAACATGGATCTAATATTATGGCAAGTATGTAATATTCACATCTGATGTTATCTTTTCTCTCTGCCTCAACTAATAGGGCAGAGTGCCCAGCTACCACAAACCCTGGAAGGTCTTATGGAAGGATGTTCTGAAGGATTGTGGAGCCAGACAAAGCCCTAGACCTAGACTGTCCAACTTGTAATGGGAGACAAAAGTCAGCTCTGTATACCAAGTAGCCACAACAAAGATATCATCAATAGGACCGCTAGAGAAGAATCCTGTAGAAGCTCCCATTCCTCATGTTTCAAGTTTGTTAGTTAGAAACAGTCCCCTGGTTTTATAGATAAACATAATGCAGTTCGATCATCTGGACAGTGTAACCTTGCAAACACTAGATCCCAGTTCAGCTTTAGAGAAAGAGATAAAAAGTTGGTGTGGATTTTTTTTTTTTTTTTTTTTGAGGTTCTTGGCTTGATATAAACAGAAACATTATTGCTGGTGAATATGTACTTAATGCTGAAGATATTTACCATTGTTTGAGCAGCTGGGGAAAAACACCCGATATGAATAGTCTAATTCAATGCAGAATCAGAAGTCATTTTAGGAAGGAAGTTGGATAGCTAAATTTGCCACCAGTCTCCCTCATAGGATCCACCATTGTCTTAGCTTAAAGCAATTAAACTGACTTGAACTGCACAGTTGTCTAATATATTCACAACTGACTGCAACACAAACTCATTCATCATCCAGAAGAATGCCTTGCAATACAAACTTATTACTACCCTATTGTCCAGCAAGGGTCAAATAATGTTGATGGAGACTCACAGTACACCCAATGCATTGCTAAACTCTGGAATAGTATCCCCATACAAATAAAACTCTCTGACAAAGTCGGTAGTTTTAAACGCTGCTTAAACAACACCTTAACTAATCCTGGTCTTATACATGCTCATCACAGGGTTACAATTTTTTCACTGTACAATACTATCCAAATACTCAACTTAAACATAATATTCTCAAGCTCTTATTGAAATGACAAAACAATATTTATGCTGCCTGTACAATCCACTACATTCTCTTTAGTAATTTCCACCTCTGTAAAATCATAGAATGTGCATGTATAAATGTAACTACTGTTGGTGTATAAATGTAAACAGAAATGTAACAACTGTTTGTGTATAAATGTAAATAGAAATGTACCGACTGTATCTGACTGGAATTTAGTATAATGCAATGTTAGCAAATGGAGCATTTCTCTGTGGGCCTCTACTGAAAATAAGTATTACCCAGTTGGATTTTCCCGGTAAACAAAGACAAACGAATTAAAAAAATAAATAAATGACCAGAGTGACACTCTGTGTTTGTGAAAGATCAGATATGGGGGTTTACACCACAAGTCTTACAGTTCTGAAATTCTCATTTTCAAAGTCACTGCCACCAAGAAAAGGGTTTTCCAATAAAGGAATTTCAATTTGGTAGTAGCTGCAGATTCAAAGGGGGGGGGGGGGGCTTTGTCATAGCCTTAAGTAAAATAATAATATCCCAAAGTGGAACAGGATCCCTTAGAGGGGAGCCACAGGTGAAAGATTGCCTGCAAAAAAGGCCTTAGACAAGTTTAATGAAGCAATAGTTGTCTGGCCTTCACCTATATGAAAATTCAAGACAGCTGCCAATTGAACTTTGATGGTGGAAGAGCTAGCACCTGCATGAATAAGGTCTGCAGAAATATAGAATCAATGGCAAAGGGTCCAAAAAAGTTTCTAGACCTTTGGAAGAGGCCCAAGTGCAGAATCTCTTCCACTTACTTCTATAAACCTTCTAATAGAAGGCTTCTGAGATGAAAATAGGATCTGAATCACACTGGACAAAAGCCAAGATGTTGGTTGGATAGGACCAGGGAAGCCTGTTGGCACAATGTGGCTAACTTCAGTTTTAGAAGTCTGTCTATTTGCGGTGTGGTAGAATTAATTTGGTCTTCTGCATGTTGATTGTGATCTGTTGGTGATAGCACAACTGAAACAAGGAGTCCCTGGCTTGCATTAGCTGTTTCTTCATGGTGGTGGTTTCCCTAAATTTCCTGGAAACCCTACAGCCTGAGATGTGCTGCAACCACCATCATGCATTTATTGAAAGTCCAGGGGCAGTTGTGAGACCAAAGTGCAATGATCTTGGATCCCAGCCAATGGTGAACGAACCTCCTGGACTGCCTGAATAATTTTATGTGGTAATAGGTGTCTGCAGACCCACCAAGCATATCCACTCATCCTTCCTCAAAAGAGGTAAAATGGACAAAACCATGACCATCCAGAAAGTTGTCTGTTACACAAACAAGTTTTGATGACTGAGGTCCAGAATTTGCCTGAAGTCCTCATTTTTCTTCAAAACCTAAAAGAACCCCCCCCCCCCCCACACTGCCTGGTGGCACCTCTTGGATATCCCAAGTTGTCTGGCAGCTTTGTGATGTCTTTGAGTTCCACCTTTGTCTGTAGGGATGGGGCATCAAGAAGGTTTTCTTGTGACATTTTTGGTGAACAAATAACAGGAATGACATAGCATCTGTTTATTATTTTCAGCAAACAGGAATCAGGAGTAATGGCTGACTTGGCTTAAGAGTGCAGAGGTGGGTGCCCCAGTGACTGCATCTAGAGTGTAGCAGTTGGGCAACCTTTCAGGAATGCTGGTAGGGTTTACCAGTGAACAGGCCTCAAAACACCTTGTTTTGCAGGCCACTTCACTGGGGTGACATCCATTGCTGTTCCACCCTTTGCTCCAGGGGGACTGTCTCCAAAAGTGTCCTGTGCAAATTTCTGAGACATACAGCCTCTTTCTACTCTTTTGATTCCTGAAAACAGTCCTTTAAGGAGTGGAAAAGTAGATAATGGCAGACAGGGTTTTTACATCCTGTTCCCTCTTGGTCAAAAAGGGCATTTAAAAAGGATATTTTGAAATTCTCCAGCAAATCACAGATATACATCCAGGCATGTTGATGAATGGCAATGCTGGTGCCTGCAGGTCCAGATGTGCCAGCCACCATGCTGAATAAAATGAGCATAGACACATTTGTGCACTTTCTTAGTGGTTTCCACAATGGCATCTACTGCAGGCTCCAGTGTTCTCTGTCCAGGGGCAAAACCAAAATCTTGCTTGGCTTGTGGAGGATGCGATCCACCACATCTGGCTCCTTCCATACCTGATGTGGCACAATGTCAGTAAGCTTATTTTCCAGGCGTAGCACCCATGAATTAGACAGGTCAGCTCCAAAGGGCTTGAGGGACACTGATTCCTCTAGTGAAGAGATGTTGGTGGACCAGTGCCCCCTTTTCCAAAGTAATTCCAAGATGCTTCCAAAGGAGACATCTTCCAGGAGGGACCTTGTAGGACCCTTCCCCATTATTGAAATAGGTGCCATCAGTGAGAGACTCCTGTGTGGAGTCTAAATGCCTCCTTAGGGAGCTCATCTCAAGAGTTTTGTCAAGGCCCATTACAGTTGGAGATCTGGAAGGGATAAAATAATGTGGAGGATGTACCACAGACACCAAAGGGGAATGGGGAAGACACTAGGGTCAATCTATCTAGTGCTGATGAGTTGGGTGGAAGGGACAGATTTGAAAGTCTCAAAAATGATCCCAACCACATGCACCAATGCTGATAACTTGGCTGCAGGATCCCCAAGATCCAATGCCTTTGGAAATGAGTAGGTAAATGACACTGTCAGAGTCGAAGTAATCCAGTCTACTAGTAATATTAATAGGATATCTCCCAGGAAGTGTTCAGATCCAAAACCACTGGATCCAAAGGTTTCGTTGGGGAAGGAGAATAAAAGTGAGGAGCAGAAGGGCCTGGTCATGGTTACCTAGGTGGAAGGGATGAGAAGGAACCCCATCTGTATGTATTAGTCATCAGTTACTACCTCAGTCTTCCAACATAAATCTTCACCTAAATCTTCCAACATAAAAGATTTGTCAAAAAGGAAATTGAAGGTCAATCTGCTTAATGCTAGGAGCCTTAACCTGAAAATGCACTCAGTGAAGGCTCTCCTTGCACTGGAAGATGCCGATGCCTGTGCAGTCATGGCAGCTTGGTTCAGGACTGAGGAGAGTACCCCTGCTTTACCAGGCTACACCTCTTTCCACATATTATGGCCCCAAAATGAGGTTGGAAAGACTAAGGGTGGTGGAGTCTCTATCTTCATTAAGGACAAGCACACCTCCAGACCAGTTTGGCAGCATGACGCACTGGAACTACTCCAGGTGCAACAGACAGTTGGCAAGACACCCATCCAAGTTATAGCTAGTTATAGACACTCCTCCATGACTCAGGACACCCACTCCTCTTACCTGGATCTACTTAACTCCATCAAGCTACCCCCCCAACACCCTAATCCTTGGTATCTTCAACTACCCCATCATAGACTGTGTGAACTATTCCTGCACTAATGCACTCACTCAATGATTCCTTGACTTCATCAGTTCTAACGCACTAGACCAGCTCATCTCATCCACCACAAGGGGACATTCTCATAACATTCTGGACTTGGTTCTCACCAACATGGGTGACTGCTGCATCACTCATATAGTATGTTCCTCCCTGGTAAGATCAGATCATTGGACTGCCTCATTCAAAGTTTCTATCCCCCCAACCATAATCAAACTAAAAAACTTCTGAAAAGCTGACTATAACCTCCTAAGAGGGGGTATCAGCAGCTTCACACCACCGCCCTCCCTCAGAGGATGCAGACAACTGTGCTGAACAGTACACCAGTGCAGTGTACAAGCACCTGTACAACTGCATTGACTCAAAGGCCCAGGTTTGTTCCAAATTAGTACTTAACAGTATCACTTAAACTGATCCTGTTGATATGGCCAACTTGCTAGCAGATAGGTTCAGTGCAAACGTCACCCCCTGTCCACCCCAAAGGCCCTTTTGACATCCCTGATACTTGTCCTGCACCTCATATCTCCATAGATCAAGTGTTAAAGGCCCTATCCAAGGCAAAGAATACAGCTTCCATGGGACTTGACATTATCCCAGGCTGTATTCTGCACAATCTCTAGTAAGAACTGGTTTCACCATGGAGTACACTATTCAACCACAGCCTAAGTACAGGCTTCATTCCAACAGAGTGGAGAACTGCCATTGTCATCCCCTTGCACAAAGGTGGTGCCACTACTGATGTTGGAAACTATCACCTCATTAGCTTGACAAGTCTGATCTGCAAAGCCATGGAGCGTATTTTTATGGATCTTATAAACAAGGACATAGGCAATCTCCAAGCATTTGACCCCACCTAGTTTGGATTCATCAAGGGCAGATCTTGCCTGTTGAACCTGGCTGACTTCTTTGAGACTGTTACCGAGGCCCTGGATGAGGAAAAGGCAGTACATACAACTTACCTTGACTTGGCCAAGGACTTTGACACAATCCCCCACTTGAGCATCATCAAGAAGCTATCACAACTTGGCGTAACTCCCTATATCATCAGGTGGGTGGCCAACTGGCTCACCGACAGGATCCTCAAGGTCAAAATAGGTGCTTCCACCTCTGATAGCAGAGCTGTCACTAGCAAAGTTCCCCAGGGATCTGTCCTGGGACCCCTACTGTTTGGCATCTACTTCTCAGAAGTCCAGGCAAAGACAAAAGGCCTGTGGAAGACTTTAAATTGGGTGCTGTCATTGACTCACCAAATGATGTTAACATGCTACAAGAGAGTCTTACAGCAACTAATGACTGGTGCCAAAGTCATGGCCTCAAGCTAAATGCAAAAAAATGTATCATTATACCATTCAGCAAAATCACAGCCCCTACTGATTACCACATCAACGCAACCCCCTACGCACACAACCTGTGGTGAGAGACCTGGGTACTCAGGTTGATAACAATCTCACATTCAACCATCATATAGCGGCAGTGGTCAGAAAAGCCTTTTACTTTGTTCATCTCATAAGTAAAGGGATTGCATCCAGAAAAAAAATGGAGGTTATTACCTATCTATACTTCTCCCTCATTAGACTAATAATTGAGTATAACACCCCATTTGGTATGTACCTCTCCAAACATCTGCACCAACTGGAAAGGCCATAGAAATACCTCACAAAGAGAATCCATGTGTCTCGCCTACAAAGCAATCTCAGACCCTGCCTACTAGAGATGCTCTATATCCATAAGTCTAACTCCTCATGCATTACCCCTTCAAAAGGCCTGAATCTAATATGCAACATCAACAAAATCTGCTGGAGATACAGGTTTGTCTTCCAGAGGCTGCCCCATCTATGTACAGTAACAAACTGGTTCACTGATAGAACCCACCTAATCAAAACAGGGGAAGCCACCTCAAGCAGTAGACCCATAATGAGTGGCGTACCCCAGGGATCGGTCTTGGGGCCACTGTTATTTGGGATATACTTCTCTGAGGAGCAGGCTAAAACCAGTGGGCTATGGCTGACCAAGTTTGCAGATGACTGCAAGCTGGGCGCAGTCATCAATTCCCCAAGTTATGTGGACATCCTCAAAGAGGGTCTCACCCAAACAAATGACTGGTACCAGAAACATGGCCTCAAGCTGAATGCCAAAAAATGCATCATCATCCCCTTTGCGGAGAGTTATGTCCCCACATATCACATTAATAACAACATTCTAAGTACACAATTAGTAGTGAGGGATTTGGGCACCCAGATTGATAGCAACCTGACTTTTGACCACCATGTTGCTTCCATTGTATGGAAACATGTCTACATGGCCCACCTCATAAGTAAGGGTATCTCATCCAGGGACAAAGAGGTCATAACAGCCCTGTATTCTTTCCCTTATAAGGCCAATTACTGAGTGCAACACCCCCTTTGGCATGTACCTCACAATGCACAGGCAGCAGCTGGAGAGACCACAGAGTTTACTCACCAGGAGAATCCAGGGCCCCAAACATCTACCCTACCCAGATAGGCTAAAAGCCCTGTCCCTCTACTCAGTTTCATACAGACTCCTCAGAGGTGACCTTTTTCTGGCATACAAAGCAATCTCAGACCCTGGCATGATGAGACTGCTGCATATCTGCAAGTCAAGCTCCACTCAAGCAACACGTACATGAGACCTCAACCTGGTCTGTGATATCAATAAGACGTTGGTGGGACAGATTTGTGTCCCAGAGATTCCCCCATCTGTGGAACAGACTCCCTCTTCATGTCAAGTAGAGTACCTCATTATTCCTTTTTAAGCACAACCTGGATAAATGGATGGGAAACAGCAGATACACCCCTGTAATTCCACCTGTGTCCCTGCTGGACAAGGGGTCTGAGTGCTGACTTGTCTAAACATGGGCTAAACTCTTGGCTAGGCTTATAAGGGCCTCAGGGCCAATAGCCTAGTAATCTCCTATGATCCTATGATCCTATGAATAGACTTCCCATACATGTCAAACAGAGTACCTCACTGACTCTCTTCAAGCACAACCTTGATGAATGGATGGAAAAACACAAATTTGTCCCAGGGGTTCCACCTGTGTCTCTCATTGACAAGAGTGACAGGTGCTGACTGAGGTTTCTTTTTGGGGATAAACTCTTGACTAGGTTTGTAAGGGCCCTAGGGCTATTAGCCTAGTAACCTCCTATGATCATTATCCTGTCTACATCCACTTCTGATAAACTCCTTAGTGACAATACCAACTCAAAAGAAAAGGTCATTGGGAGCAGTCTGGAGGATGTTTGAATGTACCTGTCAAACCAAAGAATTGAAGACTGGAGATGAGAGGTAGTTGGCTCTTGGGAAAATCTCAGAACCAGTTGTGGAGGGGGATTTAGTGAACAGATTCATATGGGCTCTGGCCATGACAAGAAGGAAGGTGTCGAATCTGACAGTTTAGGATCTGGACCCACAGCCATTGTAGGATATGGTGACTTATTTCTTGATTCTTATCAATGTTTTTTATTTAGATGTCATCCTCTATGTATCCTTCTTCCTCCCACTATCCTTTTGTCTCTCTTTTGAGTTTTCTCCTTTGGACTTCTCAGTGATTCTTTCTGTTGGTTGAAGGAGAACTTGAGAGGGAGGAGGCCAATTCTCCTGTCCAGTGAAGGTAGGGAGAAGGCCTTTAAGAACCAGTTTAGACCATTAGCCTGAAAGGGCTTGCATACCGAGGGATGCACAGACTCTACAATCTTCTTGCAGATGGGCTGCTCTTAAACAATAAATACATTTTGTGTGTGGGTTATGAGAGGGAATTTTGTGCCCACAGACAGAACACTTTTTGAATGCAGGAGCCTTGTCAGCCATGGTTAATGTGGAAAAGCCAACAAAAAAAGGAAAAGTACAGTTGTGTACACTTACCATAAATGTAGATGTTCGAGTGTATTCACTGTTGCAGTCATTACATTTGGGTAATCTGTTGGCAGGTTGCCCTCAGTTGGACTGAATTCCACAGTCTTGGGTCCTGCGTCAGTTGCTGTCTCCTCTTCCATGACGTCAGGTCGTCAGGGATATAAAATATGCAGCCGACGCCATTTTCTTTAGTTTTTCTTTCCCCCGATGTCAGGTGCCCCCAAAAAGGTAGCAATATTCTAAATATATATATATATATATATATATATATATATATATATATACATGCATCAATATAAACTTTATCTTCAACTACAAGCAAATACACCACATAGGTTGTAGAAGATAGAGAAAGAAAGATAAACTGTAGAATGACAGGGGGATGGCGGGAGGGTAACCTGGACTGCAACAGTGAATACACTCGAAAATCTACATTTATGGTAAGTGTACACAACTGTACTATGTTCTTCGTGTTTCACTGTTTCAGTCATTACATTTGGGTAGAATCCCAAAGCTATGGTTGGGAGGCTGGAGCTAAACAGCATTAGATGAGGCTATAAGGCCCTGCAGCACTGCAGTGGCAAAGCCTGCCCTGGACTTAGAGTAGAGAGGCAAATGGTAATGCTTTGTAAAGGTGTGAGCAGAACTCCAAGTAGCAGCCTCTAGAATATCCTTGGTTGGTACTCCTCTGAGAAAGGCTGCTGAAGTAGCTGCAGCACTGGTGGAGTGAGACCTAATGCCCTTGGGCACAGGTTTGCCATGGTGTAAGTAGCAGAAATGGATGCAATGGCTTATCCACTTTGAAATTGTCTGCTTTGAAATAGCCTTTCCTTCTGATCCTGCAGCATACGACACTAGTAAAAAGCAAGAAAAATGTTTCCCCAATGGGGTACTTAGCTTTAGTGAAGACTTCGGTTCTGAAACTCAAACTCAAATATTTCAGTAGTCGGCCAACCGGCACTTGCGAAATGCTTCTGCTTTGGGCACCGCGCGGCAAGAAAGATTAAAGAAAATGGCATCGGCTGCATGTTTTATACCCATGACAACCTGATGTCATGGAAGAGGAGACAGCAACTGACGCAGGACCCAAGACTTTGGAATTCAGGCTGACTGAGGGCAACCTGCCAACAGATTACCCAAATGTAATGACTGCAACAGTGAAACATGAAGAACATCTCCAACCACAGTGTAGTTCAAGGTAGTACAATGTAATACTCTAATTATAAAAGTAAAAGCAGTACACCAACCAAACAGAAGGGGACATACAAAGTTCAACTATAGAGCAGAAAAATAAAGCTAGAAGAGTAGAGGGAATGAAAATGGTGGACCTAAACTAACAGTCTCAAACAACAAATAGAACAGCTAGTAACCTAACACTAGAGAGAATATTAATAGCTAAACTTTGAAAACAGAATGTCTATGTCAAAGACTTCATTTATCTGAAATATTTCTGTGAAAACAGCACAACACTATACTGAGCCCTGTAGAGCACATCTGGCTAGTTCAAAAGGCAAACGAAATATGAGGAACTGAAGACAGAGGGGAGTTATGGGTAGGGGAGGAGCCTAAACCTTAGATCCATAAGTGTAAGCAAATGATGCTATCAGATCTGGTCAAATCCGATATAACCATTAGTTGAGGTTAAGAGAAAAGACAACATCAGATCATTTGTCTTTGCATGTTAGGGACTGTGTACACACAGATATAGAGACATTTGCATTTCCTGAAGTTATGCAGGTATGTACATCACCATCAGGGATAGGGTTAAAGCCTAGCATAAAATGCCCCCATTGTGCACATCCTAGATGATGTGGAACTCTTGGTGGGGCATGCACCCTGTAGTTCACTGCTTAGGAAAGAGCAAGATAGGTTTCCAGAATACCCTGGTTTAAGGAGTATTCAGAACTCACCTGGGTAGGGAAAAAAAGGTATGTACCCCACAGGGAAATAGCAGAGTGATCAGGTATGAGCAGAAGCACAAAAGACCCTCATGGCTGCCTAAATGACAGCCTCCTCTGGACAACTAATGTCACACTGTGCTGATTGTGCCCCTTCTATGAGAATGAACTGGCTAAGTCTCATGAGGGGATGCTTAATGGTAAGCAGGCAATTGACAAAAAGCACCAAGAAAATAAAAAAGTTCAATTAGTATTTGTTTGTGATTAATTGCTGACTTCTTACTACAGCAGGAAAAGCCAGACATGTTTTTCATTGCCTTTCAGCAACTGTGCTCTCTCTCTGAGGTGCAGTGACCTTGCATTGATAACAATAAAGCAAGTATGTATGGGAGGTAAAGCCCCCCACCAGTACACACAAACACACATGCAGGGAGGCTCATTTGTCCAATGAAAAAAATGTTTTTTAATCACCCTTTACCACCTGCACATTAGTTCATGAAATGATGAGCTTGAGCATATGGTGAGTCAAGCAAACATATATCTATATATATATATATATATATATATATATATATATGTATGTGTGTGTGTGTGTGTGTGTGTATATATATATATATATATATATATATATATATATATATATAAAATGGCTCTTTGTCATTTTGTCATTTGATTGAAAGGTCAGTTGACTGACTCACAAAACACTGAGCACAAATGATTGAAAATTTGTGTCAGCAAATCAAAATTGATAGAAAATATTCTACTAACTTCATGGCTGCACAACCATGGATAAAAGAAAGAAAAAAAACTAGTACACACACTAAATCAGTGCTGGCACACAAACATCTACAGATCTGGGGGTGCATCACAATTATGACCCATGACAATCCACATATTCTCTGCTAGACTCACTCCCTAATAACTCTTAAGATGCAAATTTTACCATCACACACTGCGTATATATGTCTAAACTTTTCTATTAATTGTGATTCAGTCAAATGAGTCTTCAGTCAGTCACGTTTGCCCATTTATGATTCAGTCAAATCAGCATTCAGTCAATTGAAAAAACGAGATAGATTTACATTTGTTACCAGAGTTACACAACAGGGAAATGAACGCTAAAGGAATCAAACCCTGGACTACAGGAATTAACTCATTAACAGCTCATAGCTATAATGTTCTGTGCTAACCACCACACAATAATATACAGATATTTTTTTATGGCAAAACTTTGAAAGTAAAAAAGATCAGGAGTCAAAATACAAAATACCAAAAAAGCTCTTGATCTCTCAAAATAACAAAAATAAATAAATAAATAAATAAACAAACAAGTAAATAAATAAACACACACACACACTGTTACTTATATACATCAGCTATGAAATGACATAAAAGTCCAGGAAAAGGAAAATCACATTTAATTGTGTATGATCATACATACCGGCATTTTATATAAAAAAAGTAGAACTAGCCATAGAAAAGCAAATACAAAATACACAGTCAAATAACAATCCATTACCACAAAACTACTCTGACACAATTATCCACTACTAGAAAAATAAACATAAAAAAAAAGAGAGAGAGAAACATAGGGGACTTTGACGTTAAGCCCTCAATCTTGTTTCATTCAACTAAAAAGCAAATCAACACTGCAACAATAAACCATATATACACAACACACATGTGCTCACATGGATAGACAGACAGAGACACAGATAGATAGATAGATAGATAGATAGACAGACAGGTAGACATAAAACACTGCACAGTCTACCTCTATAATTTTGATGCAAGGCAGTTTCCCTTCTGTAGACTGCCTTAGTATGCAGTAAAGAGATCTAGGAATGCAATAATCATGCTTTTTCTGTTGCATAGTTAATTTATGTACCATGTACCATATGACTACTTTGTGCATGATAATATATAAGCCATGCAGCTGTGTTCTTTTAATAAATGGGTGACCTTTTTCCTGTATTACCCCAAGTGCTTGCCCTGTGCAATTCTGTTCATGCTGCTAAATTTCACTTGCTAAAAATTAAATACACTCATGAAAACATTGACAGATAGTTTGACCTATAATATTTGGTAAATAATTACTTCCTCTTAGCTTTAGTATATTTAGCACTGCTAAATGACCGAGCATGTCTGCCAATATGTTTTCATGCACTGAGTATGTAGATATGTATTTGCAAACATGAGCAGCACACACAGAAATATTCATACTGCACAGCCTAAGGAATACTAAGAGACACAACTCTTCATAGTCTGTTACTAGCTATCAGTTTTCAGAAATAGAAATTGAGTTATATTTACTGATAAGGATTAGCTGGATGGGCTGATGTGGAACAGTGTCTTCCAAATTTTGGAGCAATCTAGTGGAGACTTCAAGGACTTCATCAATGTTTGAAAACGTTCTTTCTACATCCAAATCAGGAAGCTGAAAGAGAACTAACGTAGTTTTAGTAACTGCAATGATGTTTTATATCCAAAAATGTGAAGTTATGATTCTAGGGTTTAATTAATAGTCACTTATTTTAACCAAAGAAAGCAGGATAGTGACATGTGAAACAGACAACTTCAAATTCACAGTAGTTTTCATCTGCTTTTTATCAGATAAATTAAAAGCTCTCTCATCATATAAAATTTGGTTTAGACATCTGCAGCCTGGTATATATGTTTTGATGCCCCTACTTGCAGTTTGCAAAAATAGCCCATTGTTTTTTTTTTTTTTTTTTTTTTTTTTTATTATTAGCATGCTTCTTAGTGAAGCTGGCTTTGCGGCTCTGTCTCTCTGTCCCTCTCTGGTTCTGTCACGCTCTCATGAAACAGCGAAAAAAACATACTTTTTCCTCTGTCTCACCAGTCTCGCAAAGCCAAATTCAATAAAAAACATTCTAATAATGACAAAGGGACAATATTTTACACTATTAGCGAGACAATACACACAGACACATTCTCGCATCTCAACATCATTTCTTACACACACACACACACACACACACACACACACACACACACACACACACACACACACACACACACACACAACAGTTACGTTTAAAACAGCGGGTATGCTGACACACATATGTTACATAAGTAACTGGTGAATGTCCCATGAGAAACTGCTGTGCTATTTGCAGATGACATTGCCCCGCCTTGCATTTCTTGACAAAAATGGTAAAGGTGACAGTATTCCACGCACATGGGCCACAGCTATTTTTTCCTGGATCTGTTGCACATAGTTAATTATTGGCAGATGAGCACTGCTAAGTTGACTGATCAGCTCATCTGCCAATAAAAGAAATACTATTGATGAAGAAAATTAAGTATGCATTTTTCTTTATTAATAAACTAAAGGGCTGAAACTAGGCTCAACAGATGAAGAGCAGATTACAGAAAACAACACCTAGGACACTGCAGGACTGGTAGGACCCAGGGCTAATAACATTTACATGTCATAAAAACAGCCAGAATTTTTACTTAAATACAAACAGCTGCAAAACCTAGCCAAAAAACATGTCATTAAAGATAAAATATCCTACTACATCAAACTCCAAATAAATCATGCAAAAAACCCCAAACAATTCTGGAACTTTATTAATTCCCTCCTTAGGCAGGGTACCAAAAACAACCCCTGTTCTGACACTAGCAAATCTGACCTTGAAATTGCCGAAACATTCAATACCTTCTTCACCTCTTCTATTGCTGAGCTAACTAAGACCTTCCCCAACAATAACCTTCCACCCCTCTCTACTCAAACTTCCCCTCCCTCCTCTCCCCCACCCCCTGCTTTCAAACTTAAATCCGTCTCCACCTACCTTATAAAAAAAACTTCTCTCCAAACTTAAGCCTTGCCCCAATGCCCCCGACAGCATTCCTTCCTCCTTCTAAAAAATAGCCTCAGACGGTATTGCTCTCCCTATCAGCATCCTAATAAATAGATCACTACTTGAATCCTATGTACCCAAACTATGGTGTTCTGCATTTATCCTTCCACTTCACAAGGGTGGCAAAAACTGTAATGTCTCCAATTTCCACCCTATAGTTATCCTCTCCCCAATCTCCAAACTTCTTGAGAAATGCATACACCTGCAACTCATGCCATTCCTTACCAAACACCAGTTACTGTCTCCTGCCCAACACGGCTTCCGCCCAGGACACAGTACCAACACAGCCCTTCTCTCCTTCTTACACACCATCAATTTAGCTTGTGACTCTGGTAACATAGTTTCCTCAGTTCTACTGGACTTATCTAAAGCTTTTGATACCATCTCCCATACCCATCTACTAAACCATCTGTCAAATCTCAACTCTCCCAAAAAACTCTTTCCTGGTTCTCCTGCTATCTTTCTGACAGGTCCCAAGCAGTGAAATGGGGCCAGGCCTCCTCCACTTTCCTTCCCATCCCCACTGGAGTACCCCAAGGTTCCATACTTGGTCCATTGCTATTTAACAGCTTTATTAATGATTTCCACAAACAACCGCTGTGGTACGGCGGTAGCGTTGTTACCTCACAGCAAGAGGTTCTCCCGTTCGATTCTCGGCTTGGCGTGGGAGTGCCTTCTGTGTGGAGTCTGCATGTCCTCCCTGTGGTTGGGTAGCATTCGAAAGACATGCATGCGTAAATGGGTGTGCCTTCATTGAAGGTTGGGCTGGCACCTCGGCATTTTGTAAAAATTTATTGCCAATCATTAGCGGACCGGAGTTCCGCTGTGGCGACCCCTTACTGGGAAAAAGCCGAAAGACAAACAACAGCAGTTAATGATTTCCACAAAGCCATACCTAATACCAAAATTGTCCAATACGCAGACGATTCCACTTTAATCTGCTGCGTCTCTAACCTAACAGATCTCCAATCTCTAACACAAACCGCCTTCTCTACCAATGAAAACTGGATGCTCCAAAATCACTTCTCACTAAATGGCAACAAAACTAAGATTCTTCTGTTCTCTCCCTCAAAATCCACTCATATTGATAAAAACTTGTTTCAAATTACCAGCCTTAACAACTCCATTATTAAGATCGTGCCCTCCACCAAACTTCTTGGTGTCACCATCGATGAACACCTAAGATTTAACACTCACATCCAGCTAAACATAAAGAAAATCCACATAAAACTAGGCCTACTGTACAGAAACAACCACTTCCTCTCTCCTTCTGCCAGACAAACTCTAGCCACTACCTATCTCCTCCCCTCTCTTTTGTATGGCACTCCTCTGCTTACTAATTTATCTTCCACTCTTACCTCCAAACTGGAAGTATGCTACAATAAAATCTCCAGATTCGCTACCAAGGCCAAATCCTCCTCTCATCACTGCACCTCCCTTCACTCTTTAAACTGGCTTGAACTCCTCAATCAACTTGACTTCCTCCAAATCACCACAGCCCACAAATTATTATTCCAATCTACTAGCTGCCCTGCACCATCTAATATTTTACAACCATATACCCCTCTCAGATCCCTTACATCTACTCACCGAAAAGTACAGTTTTGTACCTAAAATAAATGTAGATGTTCGAGTGTTCACCCTGCTGCAGTCATCACACTTGGGTTATCCTGTCATCAGGCAGTCCCGCAGTCGGCCGGAATTCCAAAGTCTTGGTCCAGCATCGGTTGCTGTCGCCTCTTCCCTGACATCAGTGCGCCAGGGGTATATATAATGCAACCAACGCCATTTTCTTCAGTTTTTCTTGCCCTAGATGTCAGGTGCCCCCAAAAAGGTGGTCAGAAATTCAGCTATAAGCAAATACATCAGTAAGGTATTGAAGAGATTTAGCCAGTAGATCAGAGGGGATGGAGGAAGGGTAACCTGGACTGCAGCAGGGTGAACACTTGAACATCTACATTTATGGTAGGTACAAAGCTGTACTATGTTCATTGTGTTACCCTGCTGCAGTCATCCCACTTGGGTTGAATCCCAAAGCTAAGGTAGGGGGGAGGTATCATAGAAGGTTAGTGGAGGCTATAAGGCCCTGCAGAACTGCAGTGGTGAAGCCCGCCCTGGTCTTAGAGTAAAGAGGTAAGTGCTAGTGTTTGGTAAAGGTGTGTACTGAACTCCAAGTTGCAGCTTCTAAAATCTCCTTGGTTGGAACCCCCCTGAGAAAGGCTGTAGAGGTAGCTGTTGCCCTGGTAGAGTGGGACCTAATGGTAGCAGGAACTGGTTTCCCATGATGGGTATAGCAGAAACGTATGCAATGACCTATCCATTTAGAAATGGTTTGCTTTGATATAGCCTTCCCTTGAGAAGCTGTAGCATAGGATACAAAGAGCTGGTCAGATTTTCTGAAAGCCTTAGTTTTGTCCAAGTAGTAATGAAGTTGCCTGTGAATGTCCAAGGGATGCAGGAGTCTCTCACCTTTGTTCTGTGGATTTGGGAAGAAGGTGGGTAAGTGGATGGTTTGATTTAAAGCCACACTGGAAACCACCTTAGGCATAAAGGAAGGATTAGTTCATAGAGAAACTCTGTCTTGATGAAAAATGAGGAAAGGTTCCACTGCCATTAGTGCCTGTAGCTCTGAGACTCTTCTAGCTGAAGTTATTGCTAGGAGCAGGGCAGTCTTCCATGATAGGAACTGAAGATCTGCAGAGAAAGCTGGTTCAAAGGGGGGTAGCATTAGTTTTTCCAGAACAAAATTGAGGTCCCATGTTGGTGTAGGAGCTCTCCTGGGTGGTCTAATGTTTTTTGCCCCTCTGAGGAACTGCCTTAGAAGAGGATGTGAAAATAAAGGTGGATCCGTGTTGTAGTGAGCTGAAATAGCTGAAGCATGGATTTTAATGGAGGAAAAAGAAAGTCCTTTGTGCAACATCTCAGCTAAATACTGTAGAATGTGAGGCATGTGAGGCTGAATTGTGTCTTGGCCTTTAGCTTGGTTCCAGGCACAAAACCTTTTCCATTTGTCCGAATAAGCCTTCCTGGTGCTTGGCCTCCTGGCTTCCAGAATAACATCCAGAACTGCTTGTGAAAGAGGAGCTGGTTGGATGTTTAGTTGATTTGCCATGCAGCCAGATTTAAAGTTTTGAGCTGGCTGTGAAGAATCTGATTGCTTTGTTGTGTGAGCAAATGGGGGATTTGAGGCAATATCCATGGTGGGCTGTGGGCCATATTTCTCAATAGCGGGTACCAGTGCTGGCGTGGCCAGTCTGGGGCTATGAGAATCAGTCGTGGTCTCTCCTTTTTGACTTTCAGAAGAACCTTTGTGAGGAGAGGCAATGGAGGGAAGGCATATACTGTTAGGTTTTTCCAACTGAAAGAGAGTGCGTCCACTTTCCAAGCTTGATGGTGAAATGTCCTTGTACAAAATTTTGTTAGTTGATAGTTTTGAGGACTGGCAAACAGGTCTATGTCTGGAAGGCCCCATTTCTGAGTTATCATTGCAAATATTTGTGGATCTAGTTTCCACTCGTGGGGATCCTTGATGTTTCTGCTGAAGTCGTCTGCCAATGTGTTCTTCTGTCCTGGCAGGAATTGAGCTTGTAACTGAACTTGGTAAGCCAGAGCTGTGTTCCATAAGATCATTGCTTGCCTGCATAGAGGATAGGAATGTGTACCCCCTTGTTTGTTTATGTACCACATTACTGTGGTGTTGTCCATCTTTATTGCAAGTTGTCCTGGATGTAATAGATCCTTGAAGGCTGTCAGAGCTTTCTGTACAGCTAGCATCTCTTTTTGATTGATGTGCATATTTCTTTGATCTGCAGTCCATAGGCCTTGAATGCATTGTCCTGCCATGTGTGCCCCCCAGGCGTAGTCTGAAGCATCTGTTGTGATAGTTTGCCTGGCTGGGGGCAAGGTGAAAGGCTGATCTTTGTTGAGGTGACATGCTTGTGACCACCATAGAAATTCCTGTTGTAGGCAGGGAATGAGAGATATCATTGTGTCCAAGCTGTGGCTGTGTTGAGACCATACACTTTTTAGGTACCACTGTAATTTCCTCATATGCAGCTTTGCAAATGGTATTATTAGTATGCAAGATGCCATGAAGCCCAAAGCCTGCAGAATTTTTCTTGCAGTTAATTGCGTCTTTGTTGCCATTGTCTTGAAATATTGAGTCGGTTGTAGTTGCTTGTCTGGCGTAAGATAAGCCTTCTGGGCCATTGTATTCAAGCTGGCACCCAGGAATGTCATTTTTTGTGAGGGTACTAGTTTTGACTTCTTTTTGTTTACTGTGTACCCCAGGCAGTTTAGTAGATGTTTTACAAAGGTCAGATGATGTAAGAGAATGTCTTTGCTTTCTGCTTGGATGAGGCAGTCATCCAGGTATGGATATATTTGAATTCCTCTTTGTCTGCAGTATGCAATTACTGGTGCCAGGCATTTTGTGAAAACTCTGGGCGCAGTAGATAAGCCAAAGGGCAGTGCAGAGAATTGATAATGGGTTGAACCTGCAATGAAACGGAGGTATCTTCTGCAACTTTGTCTGATAGGGACATGCAGATATGCCTCCTTGAGGTCCAATGTTACTAGCCATGCTTCCTTGCCCAACATGGGAAGTAACTGCTGTAGTGTTAGCATCTTGAATTTGGGTACTTGTAAGTAAGTGTTTAGAATTGAAAGGTCCAGAATTGGTCTCCAGGCATTGTCCTTTCTGGCCACTAGAAAGAGTCTTGAGTAAAATCCTTGGCCTTGCTCTCGAGTAGGTACCAGTTGAATGGCTCTCATCTCCATGAGAGCTGTAATTTGTTTTTGTGCCTCTGCCCATTGATTTTGTGGCAGGTTTGGCATTCCTCTTTTCATTGGCAAGGTGTGAAAGTGGAATCTGTATCCTCGTAAAATTATGTCTAGGACCCATTTGTCCTTTGTGACAATGTGCCAGTTGTCTGCAAAAAGTGCGAGTTTTCCCCCCAAAGGGGCTGCCAAGAGAGTATTGCTTGGCCAGATGAGGTGCAAGTCATTGAGTGTGCCTTCTGGTGGATTGAGACCTGTCTTCTCCTCCTTTCTGTGTTGTAGTGCCCCATTGGCAAGGTTTATACTGGGCTTGTGGTTGTCCTCTGCCCCTTGGGTGTCTGTATTTACCCCTCTGTGGTCTGTCAGTAGCTGGAAAGGACCAGTTTTTTGTTGGCCAGTTTCTGCTGAAGCGAGGGGGTTGTACCTGTAAGAAATCTTTGACTGTCTGTATAGATTTTGCCTTATCCTCCATTTTCTTTAAAACTTCTTCTGCTTTAACTCCAAAAAGAACATCCTGCTGTAAGGGAGCATCTAGTAGTTTTGCTTTAACATGATCAGGCAGAGTTTGTTCCTTTAACCAAGCATGCCTACGTATAACAGACCCAGTGACAGCTGCTCTGCAGGAGGCCTCCAAAGAATCAAACCTACATTGTAAGGTATGTTTGCCCACCTGCTCAGTGGCGTGCAACAGATCCTGTACTTCTTTCAATTCAGATTGTTGAGGGAAAGTGGTAATTCTTTGCTTTAACTGAGAGATTAGAAATTGCTGATACTTAAGCATGTGAAATTGACAATTCAGTGCCCTCATAGCTAGTGTGGCTGAGGTGTAAACCTTTTTCCCCCACCTGTCTAGTGCTCTGGAATCCCTCTCAGAAGGTACTGTTTTTTTTGCCATAGAAGCCATAGCCCCCTTGGGACCCTGGAAGATAGTCTCTGGGTCAGCTACAGGGCTTTTGTAAAGAAATTTGTGGGAATCAGGCACTCTATAGTATCTGTCAGGCTTAGCCGGAGCAGGAGGTAGAGAGTCTGGGTTCAAACTGGATTCTAAATAGACATCATCCACAATGTCCAAAACTGGTGGTATGGCAAGTGGTCTGTGTTGGGGGAGTAAAATAAACTCTCTGAGCCTTTTCTTCGAGTCAGAGTAGTCCTGACCTTCCCAGTGAAAATGTTCCCTCATAGTGTGTAAAGTTACCCCAAAGGAGTAGTCTTCAGGAGGAGAAGCTGAGGGAATAGAGTCCTCAGCATCAGAATCTTCATAAGGAGAGAAGGAGTAATCTTGGTCCTCAGAGGAGTCTGAAGAAATGGACACTTGTTCAGAGGATGCATAATCTTCCTCTTGTCTAGGCCTTTTGTCAGGAGGGGGCTGGGAACCCCTGATTAAAGAAATCAAATATTCAGCCATTTTGAGCATCTGTTTCTTAGGCATGAGGCCTTGAACAGGAGACTGAAGTGCAGTCCTTTTAGATTTAGTAGGAGTCTTCGACTTAAAAAACATTTTAATGGTGAGAGTCGTCGGTCTGAAAACACCTTCAGAAACCAATGGCGTTTCTGTAGCACCGATGTCTTTTGTAGCAATGTCGTCGGAAGGGCCTGAACTAAATGGCTGCGTCGGCCTGGTGCATTCCGCCAAAATTTCTGTAGCTGTCTCGGGTTCCAGATCTGCGGTAGTCAGGGGCTGTGTCAGAGCCTCGCTGAGGACTGGAGAACCGGAGACTGGATCAGCCGAGGCCTCGGAATCTGGCTTAGGCCTGGGCTGCCAGTCCTTATCCTTGCGTTTTTTGTGCACGCCGGTAGCTGGTTGCTCTGACGGCATGGTGTAGTTAAATTTCCTACCGAAGTAGTGTCATGCGAAATCAAAGCGTCTTTTAATAGTATGTTTATTAAACCTAGCACAAAACCAACAAGTAGTGACATCGTTGTCTGGGCCTAGGAAGGTATGCAATAAGAATGAAAATCCTTATGAGGTATTTGCTTCCCACAAGAAATACAATTGTTAACTTTTTCTGACATCGGTCTGAGGCAAGAAAAGTTTCCCCAACAGGATAGCAAGATAACAGGGGATAACTGGCTAGGCTTAAAATGGCTCGCAGGGGCAGTTAGCCTAGTACTAATCTCTGAACCTCTGAACTTAGCTTTATAGAAGACTTCAGTCTGAAATTCGAATTTGAAAATCTCAGGAGTCGGCCGACCGGCACTTGCGAACTGCTTCTGCTTTGGGCACCGCGCGGCAAGAAAGACTGAAGAAAATGGCGTTGGTTGCATTATATATACCCCTGGCGCACTGACGTCAGGGAAGAGGCGACAGCAACCGACGCAGGACCAAGACTTTGGAATTCCGGCTGACTGCGGGACTGCCTGATGACAGGAAAACCCAAGTGTGATGACTGCAGCAGGGTAACACGATGAACATCCTAATAACCGTCCAAAAACCCAAGCGCCCAGCTGGTCAGCTTCTACTATCGTTTTCCATAGCTAAAAAAATGGAATGCTCTGCCCTCCACACTGAGGACCTGTGACAACCTTAACACCTTCAAAACTTATCTTCATTCCTGCCTCTATCTACACAGGAAATGTAACTGTGCTCTCCATCCCATACCTCCCAAGCTCTCCTCTTCCTTTTCTCCTGGCTAACTCTCTCACCTTCCTAACTTCTCTCACATATATAGAATGTTTATGTAACTAAACAGTAACATCTAGCCATGATACTGTTATGTCTGTCTTTCTCATGAACAAATCTATAATTTTTTACTCTGCATTGAATGCTACCTGTCGATTGTAATGCAAATTTTTCTTTGTAATTCATCATGTAATGTAACTTTTGTATTGTGGAGCCTTTCTCCCCGGGCCTCCACTGAAAACGGGCTCCCCATGCCCAGTGGACCTCCCCGGTCATCAAACTGGAATAAATAAATAAATATAAATACATTTACAGGAGATTCTCCCCCACTGAGGAACTCCACAGCACATAAATTTTCCAACAAAGGCAAGTGAAAACAGTGTTGCCCATAGAGACTTGTGGAGCCACTAAGGATTATTCTTGCCACATTACAGCCACTGTTTGGACTAAGGCTGGACTTTACTTTATCAGAGTCACACAGCAGGTTAAGAGAGTCTGAAGGAAACAACATTTTCAGGAATATATGTTTTTCTGTCCAGCCGAATCAGCACAGGATTCAACAATTAGATTTAGTCAAATTCCAGCTTATGGGAATAGTATGCTGTGCTGTGAATGAGAGCACATTACTTTTGGATTGGGAATTTTGGCCTTGGCCATGTTTGCATTATCTTGGGAGTTGGTATATTTACAGATGTGAATACTAATGCTGGTGCAGGGGACTTCTACCCCCCCCCCATATTTTTTAAAGTCAGACCTTTTGTTATTATCGTCAATGTGATGTAAATGTGATGTAAAGGTTTGATTAGTTATGACTCCCATTTTTATTTTTGCAATGGTACACCATGAAAAAGGTATAGTCCTATGCAGGAATGTCTACTTTGCCATTTGTAAAATCTTATTCTAAACAAAATAATGCCTATTTCAGATATAACCTTCTTACATCTTCAAACATCTGTTTTATCACAGCCACAGATTTCCATATAAGGTTATCAAAATGTCTGTAAGTTTTAAAGCTGGTATTTTTTCATGGTACAGTTGACAGCAGCTTTTACTGAAGCCAAGTGTCCTCTTGTGCTCAGGTCATGAGGAGGTATTCTAAGTAAAAGGTTTCATACACGTAGGTTTAATACTCTGTATATGTGGCATGGGTGTCCTCCAAGAAAGTGAAAGATATAGAGATGAGTGAGATATGTCCTTGGCTATAACACAAGCCTTGAAACCTTTGATTCTGTTTATAAAGAATATTTGTATTTTTTTAAATGTACCAGAAAGCTTGTGAGTAGGTTTCATAACTGATTTATAAGAATTGTATATGGGGGCCACAGTTATGTCCCTGACATGCCTTTTGACTCCATGGTGCATCAGATGGTCAAATACATATGCTTTGCAGTCAGTAACAATTATGTGGGTATCAATATACATGTATGATATAGACACAAATAATTCAATCTAGTTACTGACATAGTATTACTACTTTCCAAAAAATTTTGACTTAATCAGTCCACTTTGATGGGCTCCCCCCAAGTGTGTTGTGCGTGGTTAATTGCTCCCTTGAGATAAACCTTGACTACTAATTGAGACTAGACATTCACCTCTGCTTGTGAAAGCATGTCACTGCCCTATCTGCTAATAAGCACCAGTTATTTGCATGGACGGTGCTGAGACCTGTGCTAGGTAGATGTTTTTAATAAAGCATGGAAAGTTCTGACATGGCTCTCTGCCCCAGCAAGTCTAAAAATGGGATACATAACAGCTCATCAAACTGTGTTGAATCCCTTTGATGATAATAATGATAGTTCTTAAGCACTCTTGTCATTTTTTTCTCCATTCACTTAGTAAGTACAAATAAACATGTCTGGTGCACTTCTCAAAAAAATCCACTTACTTCTGAATAAATAGTATAGCCTATGCACTTGTCCATGAACTAAGCATGTGCTTAGTCATATTTCCTTATCCGTGCCCTTCTCAAACTAAGTTCTCAAAGCACTGGATATTATGGGAGGTCAGATAACTTGCTTCCCTTTTGATTGACAGCTTCTTAGTACTTGTTGCCCTCAGGCAGTACAAGAAATGTCTTACATCCATTCATAATGAACTCATATTCAGCATAAATAGCTCTTGCTGTGACAGGTACCAATATTTAATCTGGAGGCAGCACTCACAGATAAAAAAGTGTACAGTGAGCATCTCTCTCTCATGCACACATACACACACACACACACACACACACACACACACACACACACACACACACACACACACACACACACACACACACACCTCCATCACTTTCTTAACTAAATCACATTAAAATGTTATACACTGAGACCATAAAAAATCTCTAACAAAGCCTCGTAGAACTAGAAGTAATTCTCAGTAGAAATCTACCACATCATCTCCCCCATGCCTACCTAAATCAGTCAGTCACTAAGAGTCAGTCTACTTGCAGTCTATTACTTCCAATAATTCTACTAACAAGAATCGTTTAGTGACTGGTCTCTCGGTTATTAGCATACACATTCTCCACGCACAGGACTGACCAATGATAAGGTCAATGTCAGTCAGCTTTCAGGTGTCAGTATCCCCTATGGTACAAGGTCCCTAAAGACATTTTCTCTGGACAGATATGACTACAACATGATGATGGATCATGTGGGAGTGAATGTAGTGGGTAGAAAACCCTGAAAGACATACAGAGAGACATGTCATAACTTTCCAAGCATGTGACAAATTCAGGTAAGACTCGAGTCCTCAGTAGAATTTTTCTTTCACCATGAATGATACCTAGGGACCAGGAAAAGATAATTTTCAAAAACTGGCTGAACAGTTGGTGTCATTGTATGGGGATCCAGTATGGGATGAGATGAGTGATAGTCCGACTCAGTTCACAAAGGATGGCCTGCTCCTGTTGTTCCAAGGCTTCTGAATACTGGCTAAAGCTTGCTCTTGCTTACCACACAGGGCTTTCATTAGGCAAACATACAGGTGATAGACATCCCTATGTAAAAAATACAACATACTCTAAACTGAATCACCATAACATAGATTTTTCTCAATGTCAGAGGTTGTAAAAAAAAAAATTACCCAATCATGTGGCCCTCCTGCATCTGGAGCACATCCATCTTTGTGTAATTACCAAGACCTTGTTTAATTGTAAAAAAAAACATTACTCCTGCTATAACCGAGTTTTGCACTTATCATGTCTTCGAGCCTGGTTACATCTCCATATTTGTTAAAGATCATATCACCTCCATTCCAGGGGTCCATAAACAGAACTCATAAAACTTCAGAACTCTCTAAACAAGGCAAATTGCCAACTCCTAACCTGCTAAAGAAACTCTCTATGTCCCCTGATGACCATGTTACACTCTTAAAAGTGCTAGAGGATCTATGTAACAACAAGAATTCCATCACTTTGGGAAACCTTAATTATCCTTCAATTAAGTAGAACATCTTTACCTCCAATGTAGGGTAAGCCCAATAAAGGACAGTATTCTATACCTGGTCCTCACAAATTGCCACTGCATGAACTATTCCCTTGGTCTCTCCTTCCTCAGTTAAGTGAGACCTTAAACGTGTGACATTCACATTCAAAATCTTCACATTCCCTGAAAACAATTACTCTGAATTTAATGATTTTAAATATACTCTTATATTATGTGAAATTTTGCGTGTCTGAATATATGGAGCCTTCCTTGTGATATTATAATCTGACATATAGGTAATTTCTCCTGTTGAACTGTGTCTTTAATATAATTATACTGTTTCTTTTTTCATGTGATATGCTAGATTGTACTCTTATATTATGCAAATCTCATATGTCTGTATATTTGGAGCTTTTCTCCCCAGGCCTCCACTGAAAATGGGCATATGCCCAGTCGGACTTTCCCGGTCAACAAATGTAAAATAAAATAAATAAATTAATAAATAGGTAAACTTCATAGAATTCTGAGACAACATCTCAAAAATTTGCCTGTGTTAGAACCAACTCTGAAGCTGAGTTCTTCACTCACTTAGATAAAATGCATAGAGTTGTCACTCCAAAACAGAGCAAACTCAAAAACAAACTATCTCAGTGGTCCACCGATATAAAATTTACAGCGACAGAAAATAATTCCCAAAATAATCAGCGGATCCAAAACTCTACTTTCAAAAATAGTATAAAAATATTACTATGGAATTTTAAAAAAAGGACTAGTAAAGCAATCCATGAGATTAAATTAGCTACTGAGTATAATTACAAGTCTTTCTTTAGCTACATTAGGACACTAAGGAACAATAATCAATACTGCTCAGAACTTATTCTAAATGGTGCAACCCACTCCAAGCCAATAGATATTGCCAATATTTTAACTGATAAATTCAGTGACATTTTATCCCTAAACATCTATTCACACTCCACATATCCCAGAATCCATTACACCCTGTATTATCAGCAAGGAATATGTTCTGAAGAGACCTGAAGAGACCTAAGATACTTCTTCCCTGACAACATACCTGTTTTTTTTTAACAAATAGTGCTAAACATGTCCTCACCAAATGTCTCCGCAAGTTGCTTAAGCTAAGCTTGGACACAGGATCCTGAATTATGGCACACCAAAGTGGTGATAGTCTTCAATACGAGTGGCCCTACCATGGACCTGGGCAATTATAAACCCATAAGGCCTGATCTGCAAAGCTAGGGAATGTGTTATCCATGACTTCATCAGTTATAATATCAAAAACATATTAGCCTTGATCCACAACAATTTAGTTTCATCAAAGAGAGATCATGCCTAATAAATTCAGTTAAAATCTTTGAAATGGTTTCTCATACTGTTGATTATAGTTATGCTGTTCATACAATATATCTGTGTTTGACACTATACCCCACACAGGCATAGTAAGAAAGCTAAAAACGTTCTAAAAACACGTCACTGTTTCAGTAAGATAGATAGCAAGCTAGTTACCAGGTAGAACCCATATAGTTCATGCGTCAGTTATTTTATTTGAATGAAGGTAGCCAATGGAGTCTCTCTCATTGCTGTGTTAGGATGCATCCTTTTTGGAATTTAATTATCCAATCTCCAGTCCATGAACCAGCCTCTGATTAACTAAGTTTTCAGAAAGAACTTACCCTAGTAAAAACCTAGTATACTGAAAATGGGTTCAAATTAAATGCAGCAAAGTCTAGTATTGCATTTGACAAAAAATGCCCTCAACTTATAGTATTGACAACACCTCACTACGAAAGAAAAATGTAGTCAGGGTGGAAGTTGGAATGCCATTTCCATATCTTTTAATTATCATGTGGGAGCTGTGGTTAGAAAGTCCTTCTACCTAGCATGACTAATAGCCAAGGGTCATCATTCCGTTTTACTTGGTATTGTTTAGACCAACAACTGAGACCAACACCCCTTCAAGATGTATGACACTAGATCTATAGAACAACTAAAGAAGCCTCAGCCTCGATGGTTCCACACCAAAAAGATTACAGGCTTAAAGACCTTGAGCTACCAAAAGAAGCAAGAGGTTCTATGCCTTTACAAATATACATACTATAGACTCTTGAGGAGTGAGCTATGTCTCACTTTCCCCCAACATTAGAGACTCTGTTGTACTTGATCTCCTGTATATGTGTAAATCTAATAGCTCTGCAAACACCTGAAGCAGAAACATAACTCATCAACAGATAAATAGAACATGACGGAGAGCTAGATTCATTGCACACTGCCTCCCTCATCTCTGGAATAAGCTTTCCTTGCATGTCAAGCAGTGCAACACATTAGCATTCTTCAAGAAGAACCTGAAAGATTCAATAGGTGCCATAGCTCTTAATTGTCCTTAATTTTACCTCATATATTTTCCCCTGTCCCTTGTAAAACTTTTGATTTTCTGGTAAATCACTGAGTATTACAGTCAGTCAGTTATGCAAGGCATTCGATATTTATACCTCTTACTATTCAGATACAGATTTGCTGTATCCAGGATTGTTTTGTAAGTTTCTGAGTTCCCCAGACCTTTCTGTGTTAAAAGGAAGACTTCCAGCTTATCAGTGGGAGTGGGAAGCACTAGGTAGCCTATCTACCACAAGAGGAGTGGTTAATAGCTCTGAAATTGTAGTTTATTGGCCATTCTATCCCTTTCAACTTTCTGGTTTAATGTGTTTGTGCGGCTTTGTGTGCTACACAGTGCCGTTAAGCTGGGGTAAACTATTACCACTGAGAGAAAGTCTGCTCTTCAATTTTTCCCTTAGATCTTGCTAGTTCTTTTCTCTCTTGCACTCTAATTAGCTTATTCACCTAGCACTTCATCAGGCTTTTTCTAGCAATTATTGTAGCACACATAAGTGCTATCAGAACTAGACGTCCAATAACGAAACAGCTCCAGTATTTAGTAATGATGACCATCCCTCCTGGCATGTCTAATGGTCAGTTCCGTGTGCTTTCTCCTATTAACCTGGTGAACTTGGGCATTCTGAGGCAGTGTAGCAACTGCCTCATGTACACAGACAACCCTCTTCTCCTACCTCCCAACACTCAGACTTGTGAGAGATGCACCTATATCTCCAAATTGGAAGCCATGCACTCTCCAGCTAAGACCGGAATAGCTAGTCAAAAGGAGGAGGTCAACACCGGCACCACACCACATGGAATACATAGCATTCCAGAACACACACCATCACAGCTCTCACATAAAAACACAAACCACACAGCCACCTTCACTGAAGCTCTCCATAGAAATATACCCAAACAGCAGAGACCTCCAAGGCAGAAGCGCACTGGACCACCAGAACACAGCACAGACCACAAGACACATAGCTTACCTACACAGTGTGCCCCTCAACCTAAGTCTCTAAGGTAAAACAACTTGCCCAATACAATAATCATAGGTGACTCAATAGTGAGGCACACTGATATCCCACATATTAGGTTGAATAAGGTAAGGTAACAGTCAGCTGTCTATCAGGTGCCAGAATCCGACACATAACACACACACTCAGGACACTCCACAGCAAGTAGAAGTATGACTCTGTCATTGTCCATGTGAGTGTGAATGACCTGAGGTGCACCTCCCTGGACTGCATGAAAAGAGACATGGTGGAGTTCTCGGATTATGTGGCCCATGCAGGTATGACCCTAGCCCTGAGCAGCATCCTACCACTGCCTAGAATGATGCTGCAGTACAATCAGAAAATGATTGACTTCAACAATTGGCTAAGTTTTTGGTGTCATTCTAAGGGGCTCCAGTATCTGTCTGCTTGGTATGACATGATTGACAGACTTCAATACTTTGCCAGAGATGGCCTGCATCTTTCACCCCTAGGTTTCCAGGTACTGGCTAAGGCTCTTGCCACCCCTATAGTGCCTTTTTAGGTGGTTTTCCAAAGCCCAAATTACCACCATAACAGCTATAAATAAATGCAATCTGAGGGTCATGCTGCTCAGTGCTAGAATTCTAAATGTCTAGATGCACTCACTTGAAACACTCCTCAAAATGGAGAACATAGACATTTGTGCTGTAACAGAGACCTGGTTTAAAGCAGCAGAAAGCACCCCTGTGCTACCAGGCTATAATTCATTCCACACCTTTCGGCCCCAGAACATGGACCAAAGCTTGAAAGGCGGTGGTGTCTCCATAGTCATAGGTTCATAGGTCCATATGTAGGAACTAGGCTATTGGCCCTAGGGCCTATATAAACCTAGCCAAAAAGGTACCCTGGCGTTCGCCACCCAAAAAAATTATTTTCCTGTGCCCCTGTCGAGCAGAGCCACAGAAGTGATCCCCGGGGTGAATTTCCTATTTCCCATCCAATCATCAAGATTTTTTTGAAGAGTGCTAATGAGGAGCTCTGTTTAACATAGACAGGAAGCCTGTTTCAGAGTATGGGAAGTCTCTGGGACAGAAAACTATCCCTTCAGCATGTTCTGTTTATTGTGGTGACAAGGTTTAGGTCCCTACAGCGTGTAGCTCAGAGGGATTGGGATTTCTTTAAGTGGAGCATGTCCAACAGCTCTGAGTTTGACATAGTATGTTAGGCAGAGATCACCTCTGAGTAGGCGATATGCGACAGAGTAAAGCTGGACTTTTTTGAGACAGTATATATCATAAAGGATATGCACACCTCCAGACTAGTAGCCCAGCATAACGCATCTGAGATACTCCAGGTACAACTAACACTGGGTAAGATGGCAATTCAGGTCATAGCATGCTATAGGTCCTCAACCATGTCCCAAGACTCTCACTCCACATTCCTAAGCACCCTGGAAACTATTAAGATCCAACCCAACACTTTCATACTAGGTGACTTTAACTACCCCTACACCAACTGGGAAAACTACTCATACACCAATGCACTGGCCCAATGCTTACTGGAATTCATCAATTTCAATGCCCTGGACCAGCTCATTCTTACCCCCACTAGAGGAAGCAACATCCTTGACCTGGTTATTACTAACATGGGCAACCATTGCTCTACACCAATAGTCAATTTCTCCCTGGCTAGATCCAACCACAAACTAATCACCATGTAAATCCACATCACACCCACTGCACCCCACCCCTGCAAAGGTATCCACCATGAAAAACTTCTCTAAAGCTGACTTTGGACTCCTAAAAACAGAGGTGGCTAACTTCACGACACCCATGCCAATGGAAAATAGATGCATGACTGCCAAGTCACACATCAGTGCAGTGTACGAACATCTACATAAATGCATGGAACTAGCCATACCCAACAGAACCAAGACACTCTCCTCCAAAAAAAGGAAGCCAATCTGGTGGCCCCCTGCCATTAATAAACTCTACAATAGGAGGAAGATACTGTTGCAAAAAAGGTGAAGTCCCAAGACTGGAAAAATTCCCTTATTAGCCTCAACAAAAAATTGAGATCCCTCATCAAAACCTCCAAAGCCAGCTATGAAGGCAGAATTGTGGCAGACACTAAAAACAACCACAAAGCCTTCTATGGTTATATCAAGAAGCTCCATGGCAATACCCAGATTTGCTCTGAGTTACTGCACAATGGTACCGCCTATACTGAGCCAACAGATACTGCCAACATATTGGCTGACAGATTCAGTGCTAAATTTACCCCCCCCCCCCCAAGGACCAATCTGAATATCAGAAGAATGCCAGGCACCCAGCATTACTGCAGCACAGGTTAAAGCTGCATTGCCCAAGGCCAAGAATACAGCTTCCATGGGACCCAACAATATCCCTGGCTGTGTTCTACATGAATTACAAAGTGAACTGGCACCACATCTGTGTGCCCTATTCACTCACAGCCTCACCTCAGGCTTTGCCCCTACCAAATGGTGCACTGGTACAGTCATCCCTCTCCAAAAAGGAGGAGCAGCTACAGATCCTGGAAATTATTGCCCCATTAGCCTGATGAGTCTGTTATGTAAAGCTATGGAGTGCATCATTATGGATCTAATTAACAAGTATATATGGAATCTCCAAACTCTAGATCCCACACAATTTGGTTTTGTGAAAGGTAGATCATGCCTGCTCAACCTAGTTGACTTCTTTGAGTCAGTCACCAGAGCTGTGGATGAGGTTAAGGCAGTTCGTACAGCCTACCTTGATCTCGACAAGGCCTTTGATACCATTCCTCACTCAGGAATTATTGATAAACTCACCAAACTAGGCATCAACCCCCTATAGCATTAGGTGGGTTGTAAATTGTCTCTCAGATAGAACCCTCAGTGTGAAAGTCAAACTGATGACCAGTCACAAATGGAGTCCCACAAGGATCGGTCCTGGGTCCTCTCCTGTTTGGCATCTACTTCTCAGAAGTCCAGGCCAACATGGAGGGACTCTGACTGACCAAGTTCACAGACGACTGCAAGCTGGGAGCCATTATTAACTCCCCAAGTGATGCAGACATCCTACAGAAAGACCTCACTGAGACCAATGACTGATGTCGAAACAATGGCCTTAAGCTTAATGCCAAAAAATGCGTTGTCATCCCCTTTGGGAAAAACTCACTAATTACCACATTGATGGGAGCCCACTGAACACTGAAGGCATTATAAGAGACCTGGGGACACAGGTTGACAGCAACCTCTCTTTTGACCACCACATTGCCACTGAGGTCAGAAAGTCTTTCTGTGTGGCACATCTCATTACCAAGGGTTTTGCATCCAGGAAGAAAGAGGTCATCATTTCTCTCTGCTCTTCCCTCATTAGACAAATCATAGAGTGTAATGCCCCATTTGGCATGTACCTCACTAGACACCTGCAACAGCTGGAGAGGCCACAAAAGTACCTCAAAAAGAGGATTCTAGGCCTTAAACACACATTCTACACTGACAGACACAAAAAACTCCAGCTATTCTCTGTCTCATATCGTCTACTAAAAGGCGATCGCTGCTAGACTTACAAAACCATGTCTGACCCAGCTCTGTTAGAAATGCTATATCTAAAGAAATCCCAATCCCTCTGCACCACGGTCCAGAGACCTCAGCCTCATTACCACAATCAACAGAACATGCTGGAGGGACAGGTTCATAATCCATAGACTGCCCAAGCTCTGGAACAGACTACCCATACATGTCAAGCAGAGCACCTCACTGGCCCTCTTCAAGAGAAATCTTGATGAGTGGATGGCAAATAGAAAGTTCACCCAGGGGTCACTCCAGTGACTCTACTTGATAGAGGCACTGGAAACTAACATCAGGTGGCACAATGCCAGGGCACTTCTATGGGCTAGGCTTGTAACGGCTTCAGGGCCATTAGCCTAGTACACACCTATGAATGTATGAAAAACCTATTTTTCCATTCATTTTTTAAGTCAATTAGTGAATTTTTATTTAAGTTTACTATGAAAGTCCAACTGGGATAGAGCCCATTTTCAACAGAGACCTGTGTATAAACACTCCAGACACATCTTTGAAATGTAGGAGGAAACCCACACAAATGCAGGGATGATATGCAGACTCCCCACAGTAGCCACCCCAACCAAGAATCGAACTGGAGTACCTCTTGCTGTGAGGTGGCAATGCTAACTGCTGCACCACTGCACCAAGTAATATTTAAAAATTATCCCTGATTTTGGGCCTTTGTCCCATCCCTTTTATTTTTGTCTTTTTCCAGAATTCTTGAGCAAAGAAATTGAGAGGTATGATGATGACGCACCAATTTACCCCCAGGACTGACTGGTCTCATCCTACCTGTAAAATGCCTGAAGGTGGGTATCAGCAAGGTGCTGATAACTGTCAAACTACAAGTGGTACTCGTAGTCCTGAGTTTTGCACTTGCTTAACGGTTACCTGCAATATTTTATTTCAACATCTCATTTCTCAGATCAGCTTGTGTTAATTAACAGATAATAAACAATAAATAGTAAATTGTAAAGAGTAAATAATAAATAGTAAATGTCTCCAAGACATACGAATTATTAAATACATTAAAAACTAGGTAGAGAGATTACCTACAATAAATTATTGTTACTGAAACAATTTATTCTTTATTATTTAACAAAAGTTAATTTGGGAAATTAAGTGATGAAATAAAATAGTTGCATATGTTTTAATGTAGTAAGGTATGTGGATGTTTCTACTCAGTGTCACGGTTGCAGCCAGGTTTTATGACTGCACAAACTAGGCTTCCTGATATCTCACCTGGTTCTACATCCAATAATTTCTCTAAGTTGTTCCTCAAACAAAAGAGCAGTAAAAACATATGAAACTCCTTGGGCATATTTACTTCTCATAAAAGCATCCAACAAATTGCGGCATTTGATGTCGTAGAAGAAACAGCAAAATTTAGTACAACTTGATTTCTCTTTTCTTCTGACAGACAGTAATATTATATTATTGGATATGCAGGAATCAGTACAAATGATCACCACCCTTAGACTAAATATTTTCAGCTAGCTAGAAGTGTCTGCGAAGGACATCCCTTCAGAAACAAAGTACGCACTTCTGGAGTAGCCAGACTCACAGATATAAACTTTGTTAAATATTTTACAAAATCAAACAA
The DNA here is from genome assembly GCF_019279795.1 of Protopterus annectens. NCBI lineage: Eukaryota > Metazoa > Chordata > Ceratodontiformes > Protopteridae > Protopterus > Protopterus annectens. The sequence goes on along the minus strand of NC_056732.1, from coordinate 1,742,750,412 downwards.
TAACCATTCTCCAATTCAAGCAAGACATAGGTTATCTGTTCAGATATTGTTTTAATTTAGATCCAGCTTTTGTTTTCACAGTATGGACTCCTTGGTCTATGAAGAAATAAGTGAGTAAAGTAATATAGTCACTTGAACAGATTCTTTTGTCTTTGAGTATAAATATCATGCTTAGAAACATTCACTTTTGTGAAGTCACACCAGTTTATTTCGAGTCCTTCACATACCTGTCATCCTCTTAAAGCAATAAATCTGGACAATGCCATAAATTAAAGTGGGACAAAGGACTAAAAATAGGGATACTTTTTAGAAATTGTTTTTTACAAACTTAGAAAATGGATAGAATAACAGGTTTTGCATTAGCACAATTTTTCTGAAAGGTATGATGTCTGAAACTCAAAGGTCTCTCATTATTTTCTAACTTCAATCTTTAATGATTTGCCAGAAAAACACAATTTTATGAAAAAACAACCAAAAATATGAGGCAAAAATCTGGGAATTCTGCAAACATTTGTACAATTGAGAGGTATGTCACTCCTTCATCCCATGTTGGAAAGTAAGTTTTCAGCCTACTTGGGAGAACTGCTGCTGTCTTGATAAAAGTTGCCTGATGTACTCATTGACATGTTTATGCTACAATTCACTTTTATCTCTGTGGGAAGTTTGTATCATTTTCTTGATAAGCACTGCACTGAATAACATTCCATTGTAGTAAAGTTATTAACCATTTTAATAAAATGTTATTTGTCCCAGTCCTCTTCATTAAACACATCACACCGAATGACGTTTGACGATCTTTATTAAACTTCCATAACATAGCTTTGATAACCGACATTTATTAATTACAAGTAAACATAATCTAGCCGATTTTAATTACAGCCTAAACATCCATGTAATGTTAATCAGGACAGTGTGGTCTTACTCATCCTGACCCAGTAAGCAGCATCCATACCTCCACTCACTTACTTTACTTATGAAGCAGAGTCCAAAACTCACTTCATATACCATTTACTGGATTACATCTCCACCCAAATAAACAGCTTTCTTACCTCCGCTCACTTATATTTACCACTTATTTCCTTCAACTGCTCACTTTCATTTCTCAACTCATTGAAATGAACATCCAAACACCAGAAGATGGCAAGCCTGTCCCTATTCTCCACCCACCAGCCTGACCAGGCTGTTCCCCCTCTCTCCTACTAAACTTCCAACCTAACCACACATCAAAGGCATAATGCCAACCATCATTTGGTGTACTACATCCTCCCTAACTAAACTGGATTCATGTCATCCAGTGCTGCCCCTTCTTCCGCCCATTGGAGATACTAATGACCACAATGAGATTTCCTTTTCTAATGGGTCAATTGCCTAATAATCCTGCCATTGAACCCACTATCCATTATAAGGCAAGAAAGCATATGGCAACCAAAGCCTCCCTGTTACTGCCATCAATACATCCATGAAGCAATAACCACACAAACTGTAGACCAATGACCCTCCATATACCAACAACATCCTTGCAACTAACTTACTTTGATGATGGGCAGTGTCCACCAATCTTCACCTTATCACACCTACCCTTCCAGCATAAGCCCCTACCAAAATTTTGTAACTTAACATAACCCTGTCAACCATAGAACTGTAGTCATTGCAGCTAAATCCGCCTTGACCACTGGAATGCTCCACCATGTTAACAAACCTGAACAAAATAACCCAACAATCCATCCCACCAATCTCCTACCCCCCTGATGGCTGCAACACCCCTACCATATACTTTACTTCTAAAAGCTACCCCATAATCCTGCAACAAACATCTAATCATTCTAACCTAACCTGACACACCTCGGCTAACAGCACCATCAAACCATACCACTGACACATCAACCAAGTGAAAATGGACCCTATCCCCCTGACTCCCTCTGCTAAAACTATGATGCCTGCTAAATTGACCAATCTCAAAGTCCCACAATCCTCCTTCAGTTATCCTATCCTTCTGATGAACAAGCCAGTAACGAATCCCCAAAAGTATGCCCAACCCACATTTGCAAACCAATGCAAATCCCCATAAACAATGTAATGCATCTACCAAAACTCAACACATCCTTAATGCACTGCTTACCCTTGGATTTCCCCTTTAAAACTTTACTTTCAATGTGTCACCTTCACATCCAGTAATGGAACAAACTCTAAACAACATCTGCTAAGAGACCCAAAACCAAGCCCTGCTTAATCCTCATAACTTCTGAATAGCCACTGAAACACCTAGTTCCTACATATCTCCAATGATGGCATACCTGCAATGCCCATCACCCTACCTTCTCTTAAAAGACCCACATGTAACATACAGCCTCCTATCAGCCCAAGGAAAAGAATATCAAACTAGATAAGCCTACTGCAATCCCCACTCCACCATAGCTCCCTAATCACTTCCTCCCCTAGTAAGAGATGAATAGTTATACATATTTTCTCCCACACTCCCTGATTCAATAGAACCAAAATAGCCTACACAATTCAGAATACTGTAAACGAATTAACCAACATGCCTTTCCCATCTGTCACCTGTACTGCTGAATACTTACCCACACACTTCCACGCCACTCATCAACATGCCACAGCTCCGCCTCCTTCCACTTAGCAATACTGACAAGGGCAATGCCGAAGCCTGCTGTAATCCCACTGCCAGGCATAACATACCTAACACCTAAGGAAGCTTAACACTACGAGGTCCCATGTTATGAATCCCAAAACAAAGCCTTGCTTAAGCCTCCTAACTCCAGCCTAAACAATTAAACCTCCAGTTCCTCACCTATACCCAAAAACACCCGCATACTAACCATGGTCCATCAACCCCCACCTATTGTTATACTTATGCCATCATCTCCCAGTAGTGCAATGGAATGAATATCAAACAAAATCCAATAACCTAACCATCTCCCATTCCTATTCCAAACCTTCACAATCCCTTCCTCTGTAAGAGGCAAACAGTTCTACCCATTCATTCCCCCCACCAAAGAAAACACCCATGTCATGCACAATTTCAAGAAATGACAGCTGATGCAATACCCATACATTGAAAAAATTGCATCTTCTGATCTTCTTGATCTATGGAAGGACACGTCTTACGTCTTATCTATCCCCAAAAACTCCCTTTACCTCAACTACCCTGAAATCCAAAACTTAGCAAGACTGACAAGGCCAAGACAGCATCCTTCTGCAACCAAGCCACCATGCATTAAACCTAAAATTCAGAAAACATAACATCCACTTGCCCCCTGCCTTTTAGGCACACCACAACTAAAACCTCCCAAGCAGTAGTTCAGCATTTGGAATTCCTGATTCTAGATGTTGAACCCCATCATATCAATTAATTCAAATTATCCACATAACTCCCCAGTTCCAAGCCTGTCATCTTGGCATAAACTCCCTATCCCTGAGCCTTGCTTAGCTAATCACTCAGCCAAAATCCCAAAGTCCAACCCAACCAAAGTTATGCCTCGGACCCACCTGCAGACGGCCCCAAACTCTCCATAGTTACCCAGCACCTGCTTCACCCTACTCCAGACATGTCTCAATCCTAGCTGTCTCAGCACTACTCCCATACCATACAAACTCTGACCAGCTTAAATGCTCACATGAAAAATATCCATACCTGTGACCTCTCTGTTTACTAACCTAGAGACCAAACATCCCTTGCAGTAACTACTAAAAAAATAAAAAAGTACAGAAACTAACACAGCTGAAGGTAAAACAAAAAACTGTGCTCTCACTGCTTCATCAGACTGTTCTCAACTAATAACAAAAGCACTTAAATAACATAAGTTAATTAGTCAATTAAGGCACTAATAAAAGCATCAATTATCTGAAAGAAAAATGTCACAACTGAAAAACAGGCAAATGAAACATATAAAAAGCATAAAAATATATATAAAAAAAAGTCTTATACATAGTGTTTGAGAGGTCTAGCTTTTAAAAAAAGTTTAGGAGAGACAACTTCATTAAGACCTGGTGTCTTATCAGCATTAAGAGACAGAATCCATTTTTTTCTCTGCAGATTCTGTGCACTTCCTAAGGTCTCCCCTTCTTAGACTCTCAGGAATAATCTCTAGCACAAGAAATTTAAAATTATGTTCCTGTCCATGGCACATAATATGCTTAGCAAGACCATTAGTGTCTTTCCTGTTTCTAATGTCTCTCTGATGTTCCAACACCCTGTCTTTGAGTTGTCTATTACTCATGCCAACATAAAAAGCATGACAAACAGTGCAGTAACTAAAATAAACAATGTCCTTAGTCCTGCAATCAGCATAAATATTTGTATCTATTTTGAATATTAGGGTGCATGTAAGTAGGACTGGAGTGTATAAACTTGCAGGCTGTGCAATTCCTGCATTTAAAAGTGCCATGCCTCTCTGACTGTAAAACCTTGTTAAAAGTAGAAGTATTATAGCACAAATGCCTTTTCAAAGATTTGTTATTTTTAAAAGAAAAGTGTGAAACAGTGTCTATGGTATTTCTTAATTCATCTACATTATCCAAAATGCCCCATTTCCTTTTAACAATGTCACATATACTAATAACATCAGAAGAGTATGTGAGGGGAAACCCAATCAATCCTGTCCTTTGTTCTGTAGCTATGGCTCCAGTGTTAGATGCAGCAGTGTAATATGGCCTCCATTTGCCCCCTCTCTCCTTATATACATCAGTAATAGAACTGTCAATATCCTTTTCCTTACAGCCTCTATCTATAAAATCCATTTCCAAGGTCTCCAAGGCCTCGGCAAGCTGTTCGTCATTATTGTGGAGTCTCATGACCCTGTACACCTGCCCCTTAACAACATTCCAGGTAACATGTTTAGGATGCATGCTATATCTATGGAGCAGATTACTCTTTATTGTGGGTTTCCTACAAATAGAAGTTACTAGGCTAGTCAAATCAGTTTTGTTCACCTTAACATCAAGAAATTCAATTTCATCAAAAGAATATTTAAAAGTAAATCTTAACAAATCTGTAGACTGATGTAAAAACTCAATAAACTGCGTGAAACTCTCAATTGACCCCATCCACAAAAAAAAATATCGTCCACAAATCTTACATACCATAAGATATGTTCAGAGAAGCCCTCAGCTTGAAGTAAAATATCTTTCTCCCATTGTACCAACACAAGGTTGGCATAGCTGCTGCACAAGCTGTGCCCATCGCCAAGCCAACCTTTTGTGTATAAAATGATCTTCAAACAAAAAGACATTGTTTTCTAAAACCAATTCTAAAAGGGCATAAATTAAATCGATCTTGTCCTCCGTAAAGCAGTGATTGACATGCATAAATTTCCTGACATTTTCTATGCCCCAAATATTGGGGATCACAGTAAAGTGACTCTATATCCATTGCCACTAAAATATAGTCAGCACTCAAATCAGAAGTAGCCACATATAATCTTTGTAGGCAGGTCATACTGTCTTTTAGGACGGTGTCACAAGTGTCCAGCAGAGAATGTAAATTATTTTCGATATAGATAGAAAGTGGCTCAGTTACCCAGCCTTTCCCAGACACTATTGGGCGCATGGGTGGCAATGTTCGATTTTTATGTATTTTGGGTAAGCCATAAAAGATCGGTATGAGTGGTTGCTGTACCTCAAAATATTTTAAAAACTTATTATCAATCATAAATAAAACCCATTGCTCTTGCTTTGACTGAACTGTCTTGGCATCTGCCTTCTACATTGCCCTTATTTATGCCTGCAAATTCCCCAACACAAGCATTTCTGTACAATCTCTAGCTGACACTGAATGGCTGTCAGTTATCAGCCTTGCCAACTCATTGTAAGCCTGCAAAACCACTCACAGGTCAGCTGAGAAGTAACATGCACAGTTGAAAAGCATGCTGGCAGCAACACTAGCTGAAGTGAATGAGCAAAACATTTTTTTTAAACTGCTGCCAAAGAGAAAAGCAATGCAACATATTGCCCCCCAACCATTGACCCTGCTACGTGCATGTACTGCCAATGGCCATTGCTCTCTGCCTGTAAACCTACTTGGAGAAAAAAAAACTGTACTGTGTAACCACCACTGCAAACCAATGCAGAGGAAATGACTGGTGCAGTACCTGCTCGAAGCAAATTTGTTGTTAATGTCTGCTCTTTTTATTTTACTCTCTTTTTTTTTTTTTTTTTTTTTTTAGTTTATTTTATACTGCTCACCCAAACTTAGAAAGTGGATTGAATAACAGGTTTCACTGTAGCCTGAATTTTCTGAAGGGGATGAAGTTTGCCACTCAGATGTTTGTCAAATTCCAATATCTGTCATTATTTTCTAACTTCAAGTCCTGAATGATTTACCACTAATTGCTAGCAACCACATTTTATGAAAGACGGACCCTAAAACATGAGGCAAAATCTGGCCATTCTGTGGAAATCTGTGCAGTTAGGAGGTATTTCATTCAAACAAGGCCCACAACAATGACTTTTTTTACATGCTGCTCTTACAAAATAAAAACATCTGCCTAACTCCAAAATTGAAAAACACTTTAGTAGTAAATGTAGCAAGTCGGTAGAATAACGGGTTTGCATTAGCATGACTTTCCACATGTGCTAAGGCAGTCATTACTCTGTTTCAGCCAGAGCCCATGAAAAGCCACCCACCACTGGGCTGAGGGGCTTACATCAAAATGGTTAAGGTAGCCTACCCCAACCATTAACGAAAATGGCGACAACCCCACCCAAGGAAAAGGAAAGATTTTACTAAGAAATTCACATGTGTCTTAACCTTAGGAGCCGCCTTATTTAGACAACAGTTAGGCAGTAGTTATGCTCAGGCACTCAGCCCCCTCCCCAAGGAAAGGAAAGATTTTACTGAGAGGCACTCAATAGAGAAACCCCATAATCACAACCTACTATGCCATTCCCTTTGTAATCAGCCCCTCTAAAAGGAGCCGAAGAGAGAAAAATACTAAGCTAATTGCCCTGAAGGGCCATACTAAGCACAGCCACTTAATCAAAGTCTGAATCAAACTCTATCCTGTGTGACTAAGAGCTAAAATGCTTTCCATTAAGCCAAAGCTCCAATAAATAATTAAGTAAGTAAATAAAGAAATAAACATTACCCACTTCCAGTATGCACCCTACACTTATCCCTGACCCATAGCTCTCAACCTTCCATCTGCAAAATGAGGAATACTAGCCCTCATAATGTGGAACAAATGGGCAAAATGTGGAACACATACTAATGGCTTACTAAAAATTTCAACTAGGAAGGGCATAGGATGGTTAAAATATGCTGGTTTTACTTATAAAGAAGATCTTTTAATGAATTAATATGATTTATTTCTATTTACCATGGATTTCACTTAAAAAAATCCCTAACACTGAATGTGTGACAAAGTCTTTCAATGTGGAACTTTGAGGAACTTTGAGGAACATGAACTTTTTAAGACCCCAAATGAGGTACGGTCCTCGTAATGAGGTACACTTGAGAGGTATGCCCTGGCCTATCTGTCCTCTAGGTTACCTTGGTTGTCTTGGACGTAAGTTCGCATAGCAAGTTCATGCCAAAATGTTATTTCTTACCCAGCTACACTTGCCTAAACCCCTTAAGCCCCTCCCCACCCTTACCTCATTTTCTCCCAAACATCCCTCCTTCCATTTAACCCTTTCATGCCCCCTACCCTCTTAACTCCCACTAATATATTTAGCTAACCCCCTTCTGAAGATGTCCCTGGACAAATTGGTTTGTTGCCCCCCGGAGAGGTGGTTACTGACTTGAAACTGTAGTTTTATTGGCCACTAGGGGTCATTTCCATAACTCCTTCATTTGTCCTCAGAGGAGTGGTTTAAGGCAGTAACTTGTAGTTTATTGGCCATTTTGGGTCATTTCCTGTCTTTTCCAGCCCCCTGCTATAAAGCACGCTTTAGTGCGCATTAGCGCGATTTAGCCCGATTTAGCTACCGTTGCACACTAGGGCAGCAGCGGTTAAGCAGGTTTAAACTATTCGGGCTACCTAAAGTCCACTCTTCAAATTTTCCCTTAAAACTACCTTCCTCGAACTATAAAACTGATCTAATCAGCTTATCCTATAATTAAAAAGATCATCTCTACTTGACTCCAAGTAGACTATTCTCTATCTGTTAAATGTAGCACTTGCTCCTACAGTACTTATTACCTTGATACGGCACTCTTGTCATAGATAGTACCCCAAAAAGGCAACCCCCCATTTCTCGGTCACCCACGTCCCCCGGAATCTTTTAAAGTTTTTTGTCTATTCCTTCTAGCATGTCGAGGGATCAGTTGCTAGTGTCCTCTCCTGCTCAGCTGGTTAACCTGGGAATATTGAGGCAATGTTACAATTGCCTCATGTACCTGAACAACCCTCTCCTCCTCCCACAAAACACAAATACATGCGAGAGATGCAACTATACGGCCAAACTGGAGGCTGAGCTCTCTCAACATAGGACTGGCAAGACCAGTCAGGAGGAGAAGGTTACCACACACACTATAGACCCAGTCTCACATAGTACCATTACAACCTCAAATCATACACATAAACACACAAAGACATACTCGAGGCTCTGATCAAAAATCTACCAAAACAGCAGAGGCCACCAAAGCAGACACCCAAACAACCACCACCTCAGAACACAACACCTGCAACACATAGACCTCACAGTCAGAGTGTCAAACAGTCACAGCCCTTAAGGCCAAACACAATGCCAGACACACTAGTCATTGGTGACTCCATAGTCAGACACACTGACGTCCCGCTCACCAGACTGAGTAAGGAGAAGGTCACAGTAAGCTGCTTGTCGGGCGCTAGAATCCGCCACATAACGCAAACACTCAGGTCTCTCAACAGCAGGTACAAATATGACTCAGTCATTGTCCACGCTGGTGTAAGCAACCTGAGACGTACCTCCTTGGACTACATGAAAAGAGACATTGAGGAGCTCTCTGATTATGTAGCCCAGGCAGGTATGACCCTGACCTTGAGCAGTATCCTACCTTCATCAAGAATGATGCCACAATACAGAGATAAGATGATCAGCTTTAACAATTGGCTTAAACACTGGTGTCATTCAAAGGGGATCCAGTGTCTGTCTGCCTGGGATGACATGCTGGACAAGCCACGCTGCTTCGCAAGGGACGGCTTGCACCTGTCACCCCTGGGATTCCGGATATTGGCAAAGGCTCTTGCCACCCCCATAGTGCCTTTTTAGGCAAGGCTCAAATTCTAAACCTACCACCCTAGAACACAAAAAGGAAAAAAAACTAAGGGTAATGCTGCTCAATGCCAGAAGTCTAAATCTCAAAATGCACGCACTCGAGGCCCTTCTCAGTATGGAGAACATCGATGTCTGTGCTGTGACAGAAACCTGGTTCAAGGCTCCTGAGAGCACCCCAGCACTATCAGGTTTTACCTCATATCATGCGTTCCGGCCCCAAAATCCGGACAATACCAAGAAAGGAGGGTATCCATATTCATCAAGGACACCCACACCTCAAGACTGGTGGCAACGCACGATGCATCGGAGACCATCCAGGTGCAATTAACCATAGGCAAGACTGCTCTGCAAATTGTAGCATGTTACAGGCCACCCTCACAAACTCAGGAACCTCACATGGCCTTCCTGAAAACACTAGAGGGATAAATGTATCACCAAACACCATCATACTAGGTGACTTCAATTACCCTAATATAGACTGGGAACACTACTCAAGCCCAAACACCCTAGCCCAAAAGTTCCTGGAATTCATAAACTCAAATGCCATGGAACAACTAGTCACCATCCCCACAAGAGGAGATAACATACTTGATCTCATCATCACGAACATGGGAGCACAATGTTCAACACCGGAGGTGTACCCTCACTGGTGAGATCAGACCACAAACTAATCTCGCTGGAGGTCCTCATCCCACCCCCACCTGAAATAAAAAGACCACAGTAAAGAACTTCTCAAAAGCCGACTTCACACTTCTAAAGACTAGTGTGGTCTCCTTTAAGGCCCCGAGCGGCGGAAAACAGTACTCAAGCCGCTGAATCACTTACAAATGCCTTCTACCAGCACCTGCAGGACTGCATGGATAAGGCAATCCCAAGCAAAACAAAGACTCTTTGTACCAAAGGCAAGCGTCCAGTCTGGTGGACCCCAGCCATAAACAAACTCTACAACAAAAGGAGGAAGCTACTACAAGATAGAGCAAAATCCTTAAAAGGTAAGACACCCTTGATTACTATAAGTAAAAAACTAAGAGCTCTCATAAAATCATCCAAAGCAAATTTCGAGAGAAAAATAGCTAAAGACTCAAAAGACAATCATAAGGCCTTCTTTAGCTATGTTAGAAACCTGGGAGGAAACTCCCAGATATGCTCAGAGCTAGTTCAAAATGATGTGAAGATTACTGATCCTACAGACATTGCTAACATACTGGCTGACAGGTTCAGTGCAAACTTCTCCCCTCCCCAAAAGGAGAGATATCTATACCAAACGATTGCAGCCCCCAAACATCTCCAGCCCAAGAGAGAACTGCTCTCTCCAAAGCAAAAACACAGCATCCATGGGACCTGATGGTGTCCCCGGCTGTGTGCTCCATGAACTCAATGAGAATTAAACCCACAGCTAGGACAGCTGTTTAATCAAAGTCTTACCTCTGGATACGTACCCAGGAGTGGCGCACTGCAACTGTGGTACCACTTCACAAAGGCGGTGCCTCCACCGACCCTGGAAATTACCGCCCATTAGCTTGACAAGCCTTATCTGCAAAGCCATGGAGAGGATCATAATGGACCTCATAAATAAAGACATAGGGAATTTGCAGACTTTGGATCCAACCCAGTTTGGCTTTGTCAAAGGCAGATCATGCCTTTTAAACTTGGTTGACTTTTTGAAACAGTCACCAAAGCCATTGATGAGGGAAAGGCAGTCCATACAGCCTACCTCGATCTGGCTAAGGCCTTGATACAATACCCACTCGGGTATCATTGAAAAACTCATCAGCTTAAATGTCAACCCATACATCACAAGATGGGTTGCAAACTGGCTGAGTGACAGAACCCACAGGGTCAGAGTTGCTGGCGCCATGTCAGACTCAAAGCCTGTCACAAGTGGTGTCCCACAGGGCTCAGTCCTGGGCCCACTCTTGTTTGGCATCTACTTTTCCAAGTACAAGCAAACACAGGAGGGTTATGGCTGACAAAGTTTGCAGATGACTGCAAACTGGGCCATAGTAGAACACACATCTGATCCAGGTATCCTGCCGGAGGGTCTCCCAGAAGCGGATAACTGGTGCCAGAGCCACGGCCTAAAGTTAAATGCCAAAAAGTGCATAGTCATACCCTTCGGGAAAAACAAGGTTACCCCTAGCTACCAAATAGGTGGCAATCCACTGAGCACAGAAGAAGTTATCAGGGACCTGGGGACCCAGGTTGATAGTAGTCTGTCATTCGACACCCATGTAGCTAAAGTAGTTAGGAAGACCTTCTACATTGCCCACCTTATCATGAAGGATTCTCATCTAGATCAAGGGAGGTCATAGTCTCCCTTTACTCATCACTCATCAGACCAATGATTGAGTACAATGCCCCATTCGGAATGTATCTGACCCGACACTTGCAGCAGCTGGAGAGGCCACAAAGTTCCTCACCAAAAGGATAAAGGGTCTCAAAAATCTGTCCTATGCTGCCCGACTGAAAGAACTCCAGCTCTATTCAGTCGCCACCGCTTGCTCAGAGGTGACCTTTGCCTAACATACAAGGCCATGTCAAACCCAGATTTGATGAATATGCTTCACCTCAAAAATCTAGATCCATCAGAGCCACAAGGGCGGAGACTTAAACCTTGACACGGCTATTAATAGGACGTGCTGGAGGGATAGATTCATCACCCAAAGACTCCCTATGCTGTGGAACAAAATCCCGGTACATGTGAGGCAGAGCACCTCGCTGGCCTTGTTCAAGAGAAATCTTGACCAATGGATGGGAGATCACAGATATACCCCAGGGATAACCTCAGTGTCACTGCTCGACAGAGGCACAGCAAAATAATGGGTATAGTTCCCCATACTAAAGGGGTGGCGTAAGCCACAAAACGATGGGCTAGGCTTGTAAATGCCCTCGGGCAGATAGCCTACTATGAACCTATGAACCTATGAACCTATGAACCAAACCTCATTTACGCCCCTGTTAAGATTATAAACTATCTGAAGAAGTTGGTGACGAAAACGAGATTTTAAGGAAACGTTAAATTGTATTGGTGTGCTTTGGTGTGCTGTACTTTGGTTTATGTTCGTGCTGGTTCCTGTCATTAAATACGCTTTGTACCTGTGGACCCTTGGTGTCTGTTTTGCTTGGATTACCAGTTTGCTTTGGGCACCTACCGCTTTTCTCTTGTTTCTCAAGATTATAAACTACACATGTAAGCAATAAATCATCTAGTAATATTATAATTTAACTAAAAACAAGAATAATATTTCAGGAAATACTATGTTTCCCTATTGCTGTAAAAATGCCACACATGTCTCATCTTCTCTGATGATAGGCCTGTAATTAAAAATGACAAGTCTTTACTTAGGGCTTGAGTTTTACTTACGCAGTACCCTATTTATGGGCTACATGATACTTTCATGTATTCTATAATATTTTGTTAAGTGGTTATTTAAACAGGAAATGTGTTCTAAAGTTAAGTACATCAGAACTTTGTATAAGAGGAAAACAGCACATTACATTAATTATGAGATATATTCGAAATCTGAATGCGCCCAAGCTTTGTACTATAGACAAAGATAGTAGCACATATGACTGATAACCTTGTAGACAACTGTGGAAGATTATAAGCAGTCCATAGCATATTAACATTTTACAAAACAAACAATGAAGTATTGTTGTTAATATTCCATAAATTTTCTACTGATATCACTAGTGTGTGTGCGTTACCGCAATAAGAAAGATAACAAAAATTATTGGTATAAATAATATACAATCAGCCTACAGACTATTACATACCTAGTCAATAATCAAAGATGAGAATTCAACCATTTACCTTGTGTCAGTGAGGTAAACACTTTAAGCTTTATACCCACCTCAGTGGAAGAGGGATAGTTCATCAAAATTGTTTTGCATTTGGGCGATCTTTTAAGGAGAAGATAAGCTGGCTATCCTTGCAGTCACCTTCAGATCTGACAACAGCCCAAAATGTTTTGGGGTCAATTCAGAAAGGTTACCATGAAGTATACATGAGGTGTACAACTTATGGTAACCCTTTTTGATTCAGAAACAACCGTACCACATTAAGACAAATAAAAGAACTCTGTTATAAGTTCTTGGATGATCATACTCTTTCCTCTAAAGATATTTCCACCTGTAAAACCCTCTGGGACTTGTTTTGCCATAAAAAAAATAATGATTTCAAGCATCTGTAAGCTTATTATAACTATTAAATACAACAAAGAATGCATACACTAACTACTGGACGAAACAAGGCCCATTGATCACAACTAATATAATAGCCCAAGCTGTACGAAAATATTCCAAATATATCCCCCACAAAAAACTAAAATATACACAACTTATGCTATTAAATAATGCCTATCTTACACCCTCAATCTTAAACAAAATGTACCATAACACACCATCAAATTGTGAATACTGCCCTACACAGGTAGCAGACCTTATACATATATTTTGGAGCTGCAAATGCTCGTACACGCTTTGGTGTGCTTTAAGGGTCCAGCTAGAAACAATGGGATATGAGAAAGCAACTCTATCATGGAAATTTACTCTCCTACCCCCCCCCCCCCGGGATGAATAAGGGTCAAATACATATTCTTGTATCTCTTTTTATGTTAATGAAGTACTATATCACACTGAATTGGAAAAATAAAATGGCTTTATCCTGGGATGGGTACAAACAGTTAGCCAGAAAGCAATTATATGCACGCAAGTATTTTTTTGTATTCAATGAATCAACAGCCTGAACTTAAGGATTTCTGGAAATTATTATTTGACCACATTTTACTGTGATGTTGCATATTATGTAGATAGGACAATCTTATTAGAGTAAAGATGAGATATGTATATAGTTATATAGTTCTATAGCATGTAGTAGATTTTAGTTATGTATACTTTTTGAGAATGAGTGTATGTTATGCAAAATGTATAAATCCAATAAAGAGATGTTACAAAAAAAAAGAAACAACCCTACCACTGTGCTTTAGCAAGAAGACTTGCAACACCATGCTGTGCTATTTCTGCAGTCATAAAACAAGACCCATTGATCACAACCAATATAATAGCCCAAGCTGTACGAAAATATTCCAAATATATCCCCCACAAAAAACTAAAATATACACAACTTATGCTATTAAATAATGCCTATCTTACACCCTCAATCTTAAACAAAATGTACCATAACACACCATCAAATTGTGAATACTGCCCTACACAGGTAGCAGACCTTATACATATATTTTGGAGCTGCAAATGCTCGTACACGCTTTGGTGTGCTTTAAGGGTCCAGCTAGAAACAATGGGATATGAGAAAGCAACTCTATCATGGAAATTTACTCTCCTACCCCCGGGATGAATAAGGGTCAAATACATATTCTTGTATCTCTTTTTATGTTAATGAAGTACTATATTACACTGAATTGGAAAAATAGAATGGCTTTATCCTGGGATGGGTACAAACAGTTAGCCAGAAAGCAATTATATGCACGCAAGTATTTTTTGTATTCAATGAATCAACAGCCTGAACTTAAGGATTTCTGGAAATTATTATTTGACCATATTTTACTGTGATGTTGCATATTATGTAGATAGGATAATCTTATTAGGGTAAAGATGAGAAATGTATATAGTTATATAGTTCTATAGCAGTAGTAGATTTTAGTTATGTATACTTTTTGAGAATGAGTGTATGTTATGCAAAATGTATAAATCCAATAAAGAGATGTTACAAAAAAAAAAACAACCCTACCGCTGTGCTTTAGCAAGAAGACTTGCAACACCATGCTGTGCTATTTCTGCAGTCATAGTAAAAGCAAATGTTAATTAGCCATGTGCCACCTCCTGAAAATACCTGAAGTAAGGCATTTATGCAACTGTAAAGTAACAAGGCTGCTCCTGACCACATATGTTAATGAACATAGCCAAAACCTCATATTCACTCATCATGGTAGAGGTACATGCAGGGGTAATTTAGTGAACAGCTAGTGGTGGGGTATGTCTGCAAGTGTGTATGTTTATGGCTGCATGCATCAGTGTGTGTCTGGCTGCGAGATCACAGTGAATTAGGGTGTGTGTGTGTGTGTGTGTGTGTGTGTGTGTGTGTGTGTGTGTGTGTGTGTGTGTGTGTGTGTGTGTGTGTGTGTGCGTGTGTGTGTGTGTGTGTGTGTGTGTGTGTGTGTGTGTGTGTGTGTGTGCGTGTGTGCGTGTGTGCGTGTGTGCGTGTGTTTGTGTGTCTGTGTGTGTGTAGAGGCGATGGGGGCTGGCATAGCTGCATGGCCCCCTAAAGCAACAAGCAAATCTTGCAACATTGTTGGGAAAACACTGGACACCAGGGAAACTCTGTATATCATGCCTCAAAGGCACTTAGAAAAAAAAAAAAAAAAATTGATGTGGGTCGGGGAACACTAGACACAAGAGGTAACCATTAACATCATCCCATAATGGCACTTAAAATGATGTGAGTCGGGAAATACCAGACACAAGGGATAACTGTTAACATCATGCCTTAAATGCATTTTAAAATGTTCTGGGTCAGGTGGGAAATACTAAACACCACGGATGACTGTTAACATCATGCCTTAAAAACAATGATGTGAGGAGAACATCAGACACATTATTTGATATAACATGCCATAAAGGCATTTAAAAAGATTCAAACCCTGTAACTTCACGGCTATCACACAGCAAGACAGCACACTACATCATCAATAAACACCAGGGACATTTTGAAAATATTTCCTAAGTGTGTAAAAAAAAATTGAGACATTAGCTCACTATACTAACAGTTAGTGCAAACAGAAATCCCTTCTAGAATATTTTCCTGTACTATCAACAGGGAGCATGTCCTTTTGGTGCTTATTAAGGCCATACACACTGCTTCAATGGGCCCCGACATATCCCCAGATGTCCAGAGCTAGATCATGGTCAAATGGAACCATAGGCAGGGTAATGGACCAGGGCCCCCCCAACCCAGACACTCTGGTGTCCCATTTTCTCTATACACATTTACCATAAACACTGTTCAAAAGTGTCTGTATGCATAATATTTTCTTTTTTACTTTTGAAATTAAGACAGAAATGTGAATTTAATCTTAAAATGTTTAATTTAGTTATCCTTTGTTTACTGGGTTAGTCCTACTAGGCTAGTAGCCTCATTTCAGGGGACACCCTTAGTGGTATTTATACAACTAGAGGAAATTTGGCCAGGGCATCATGGAAGTTCACCTACTCTTTTTGATAGTTCAGGGGAAATGTGGCCAGGGCATTAGGGAAGATCCACCTACTCTTTTCCATAGCTCTGATGAGTATAAAAGATCTCATAGCACCTATCATCAGTTTGGGAAGATGGGGTCTTAGTTTAACTTCTTATCCAAAGAAGACACATTCAGGAGTGCAGCACCCCCTTATACTACAGTGTCAGCAATATAGCTACATGGTGTGGGAGTAGACCCCAGCGCCTTATGTATCAAAGGTGAGTATCTTACCTGTTGTGCTACTAACAATGTTTATGACTTTTTTGCACAAACATTAATGGCCATTTGCTAAACAAAACAGCTGCAAAATAAAAACAGACTTAGCATGAGCAATACTAAACTTCTCTTCCCTTAATATTCCCATCAGTGAAAACACACACTGAAGCTCATGTTCAATGAAAATGCATTGAAGCTCAAATTCGCATTCATTGAAAATGCAGCCAGTAAGTGGCAGATTAAGTGTACCCTAGTCCCTGGGCTGTTATCAAACTACATGACCCCTGCATACATTTTTAGGACCATGCATAAATGCACGTGATGTTTGAGTCACATTCGTAATTTAAAGTATATTTTGTTAAATACAAAAACATTTATTACAGTACATATTAAATTGGTAGTTTTGAACATTTTTCCACTAAGCAGTGAAACCAATAAATAACAAAAGTATCTATTTCAAACATTTCATCTAACAAGTAGTTGGTGTGGAGGACTAAGGGATTTGTCACCTGTAGTTAAGTGAGCAAGTTAATTAACTAAACTCCCCTCTCTAACAAGAGCAATACACGCACACACACACACACACACACACACACACACACACACACACACACACACACACACACACACACACACACACACACACACACACACACACACACATATCTGTTGAGAATTGTACCAGTAATCTGTAAGTGCTTACTTTGCTGCAAATCCACAATCCACTTTGGAAGTCAAGTCTCATGCTCCATAACTGAGTAAATCCATTCAAATAGAAGGAAGGCTCCACTTTGGAAATGCAATCTCATATGTGTACCTCTGCATGTGTCCACTTCCAAACCAGTAAGTGGATGCATGCAGCACAACATGCACAAGATAACATACAATAAAAGGAAAACTTTTATTCTTTTTAATTTTAATTAAGTAATGTTGCAGCTGAGACCCCCCCCCCCATCCAGCAGGGCCTAGGCAACTACAGTCACCTAATGGTGAATCTTGCTCTGCAGTTGCCTCCTAAATAGCCTCAAACATAACCTAGCAAGACGACTAAACGCACTGTTCAACTACAGCCTCAAAACAGGTTTCATACCAAAGTAAATGGAGGGCCACAATGGTCATCCCTCTCTACAAGGGTGGACCATCAACCTAGCTTGGGAACTACAGACCCATCATTTGGAGAAATTATCATGGAAATTATTAACAAGGACAATAGCAATCTATAGACCCCAGAGCCATTCCAGTTTGGAAGGTCTTGCCTATTCAGTCTGGTAGACTTCTTAGAGATGGTCACCTAGAATATGGATAAAGTGAAAATGGTGCACAGTGCCTACCTCAACTTGGTCAAGGCATTCAATGCAATACCTCAGGTATTTTTGACAAACTCTCAGAATTAACTCTGAATAAAAAGCAGTGAACCAGCTAACCAAGTTAACCTCTCTCTGGTGGAGGGAAAAACACTATTAATAACTCAAATAGCTCACAAACTGACCCTCCATGAGGCTGGGAGGGTATTCCCGATCTTGCCCTGTTGAGGAAAATAAAAACTTGTAATGGAATTATAAAGCTGCCAAGCTACCCTAAAAATAGAGTTTATCACTTAAAAAGAATTAACAATTGGCTACTTTTTCTTTATTAAAGCCCAAAAATCAAACAGAATTTAACACAAGCCCAAAAATCAAGCAGTTTTAAATAGTCATTTCATGTAATGAGGAAGTATGTGGAAGAAATGGATTAGCTGTTCCTAGATTCCATCCTATGTATTTCTTCGATCTGCCATGTTTGTCTTTAGTCATTAAATGGTCGAGGGTTCCCAGATGATCTTAGTTGCTAGGGATGTGCAGCTCCTCTTAGTTGCTAGGGATGTGCAGCTCCTCTTAGGCTGTCATTACCGTCGCTTAGTTATCGATGACCTGTCAAAGAAATTCAGTCAAAGGTACGGCTGGGAAGGCCTCACTAGGCTCAATAATCTCAGTTTTAAAATGGAAGTAAATTGAAGGATCACTTGAAGCTGGTTACTTCTTATCAAAGTATTCCTTATTGGAAGACATTCAAGCACTGCTCAGTGTTAGTTTTTCAAGTGAGATTACAGTTTAACTTATTGTGAGAAGTGGGGGGAGTGTCCAGAGCAATTCACCAATCATAGTGTGTGGGTGTGGTGGGGCCATCAGCCTTTATTACATACATGGTGATGTGCTGGGGTTGCCTTGGTCAGTCTCCTTACATTCAAGTTCAACAGAAAAATCTTAATACTGTTTAGGAGTAATGGTAAAGAACAAATATTATTAAGCAAACGTTTTTTAATCAATTAAATCCAAAATAACATAGTCTTTTAAATGTGTTGAAAAAGTCCCTGCTCCTGTGACAAAATCTAAGTTTAGATCTTGAGTGGGTGAGTGAGGGTTAACTGCATCTGTTTGTAGTTTTTACAAAAATTAAAGAATTACTGTAAGACTGTATTCATGGCTAATCTTTCACAATGCTTAATTTGAAAACTTCAATTAATTGGGGATTGGAGTAAGCCATTATATTAACTGGGCACAGTTTAAATGTGCTCCAAACAAAAGTTGAGTAGGTTTTAAAAACATCCTTGGTTTTGCCGAGGTAAGAGCCTGTTAAAGTGTGGGGAGCACTAGGTTGGGAGGGCACTTTCGGGAACTTTTTCAGGAGCACTCCCATTGTGGACAATAGACAGCCAATTCATTGATCTTTAAAAAAAAAAACAAATACAAATGGGAAAGAGTTATTCTTCATTAGAGGGTTTTCCCTGTTAATAAGTGTTATAGTTGCTTTCGTCTGATGATTGTGTGTCTGGTGTATTCATATGGGTTCACTATAGGGGCTGGGTAGTATACACTGTTGGAAATGGGCTAGATCGGTTTTGGCTGTGCTTCAAAGTATAAATTCAATTAGAAATCTTTGAAAGTGGAACCGAAATTAAACATAGAATTGAAATTAAATAAATTTACCAGTTTGTGAGTGGAGCAGAATTCTCTCAGAACAAGGCATAAATACCTACATAACTCATTGGATTGCTGGCTGTCTCAAAGATAGAGCTCATGAAGACAGGACTGATGAGGCCATATCCAGCAGGAGACCAGTCACAACTGGAATAACTCAGTGATCTGTTTTGGGCCCACTTAGGTTTGGCATGAACTTCTCAGAAGTCAAGGCTAATGTCAAAGGCCTCTAGCTCAACAAGTTCACAGATGACTGTAAGTTGGGAGCTATCGTATATTACCCATATACAAACATTCTAGAAGAAGGTCTGGCACAAAACAAATGATTGTTGCCAGTTCCACAAATTAAAACTCAATATGAAAAATTGCATTATAGTGCCCTATGGGAAATTATCCACCCAAGCTAATTGCTCCATTGATAAAACACCCCTAAGAGTTGACCTGGTAGTTAGGAATTTGGGAACACATGTTGACAGTATGTTGGCCTTTGACCAACATCCAGCCAAGATTGTAAGAAAACCATTCTATGTAATCCAATTCATAAACAATGGTATCCTGCAACAACTGGAATGCCCTCAAAGGTTTCTCACCAGGAGAATCCAGGGTATAAATACCCTATCCTTCACAGATTGCTGCAAGGCCCTATCTCTTTAGTCAGTCTCCAACAGGTTACTGAGAGGTGTTCTTTGCCTAGTATATAAGGCATCCTCAGAACCAACTCTGAGGGACCTCTTGCAAATCTGCAAAACAAACAGCACCAGAAACACTAGGTCCACAGAACTGAACTTTGCCTGCAACATAAATAAAACAGGCTGGAGAGACTGATATGTCTCTCACGGTATTCCCGCACAACAGAACAGGCACCCATCCATGTGAAAAGGAGTTCATCCCTGACCCCTTTCAAGCAAACACCTTGATCATTGGACGAAAACCTTTAATTCATCCACAGTCTGACCACCATCTCTCTGATGGACAAAGACAGACAGCAAGTTAACAAATCCCAAACTAACATACCCCCCCACACACACACACATTTACACACATATCCCTTAGCTACTTCCTTACTAACAAATCCTACTATACCTCTCAACTGTACATATTTTTGGAGAATGTCCAGATTTTTGCCTCATTTTTATTCTGTTCCTCATAAAATGTGTGATTGTCTGGCAAATCAATGAGAAATGAAATCACTAAATAATACTAAATAATGACAGACATTTGAGTTTCAGACTTCATATCCTTCAGAAAATACATAATAGTGTTAAAACTGTCATTCTTGCAACTATCTAAGTTTATAGGAGCAATATTTAAAATCTATCCCTCTTTTTGGGTCTTTGTCCCCCCATTATTTTTGGTTTTGCCCAGATTTCTTGTTCTGAAAAGTTGAGAGGTATGTAGGTGTCCAATGTAGTAGAGGACAAAACTGGGTTGGGTTGCACTGCTAGGCTTATAAAGACCCTGGTGATCAATAGCCTAGTACAAACTGTGAACCTATTTACTAAGTGTAAAATTCTGTGTACCCATGAGTTATAAGGCATGTGGCATGTATAGGAGGCAACAGCAGGAGCAGCCTGTAAAATCAGGAACAGTTGATAGGTATGGGTGTATGTCCATGTATGAGAAGGCTTTGGGACAAAGCCAGGAGGAGCACTAGATGACATCAGGGAGAATTCTGAAAGTAGTAGTAGGAATCAACTAGAAATTTTGATAGAGCAACAAGTTTGGACTTTGTGAACAATAAAAAGAATGAAACTGTAATGCCTGGCATTATTAACAGGCTAAGAATATGTGAATTGTGAGGGCATGGACAAAAATAAGAAGCTACATTGGGGACAATCTGACAACTCAGGGACAGATAAGAGGTATGTTGGCATGTTGCTGTGTGTGTGAGGGGGGAGAATGAGGGGGTTCCTGTGCCAATGTGACGCATTGGCCCCCAGTGTTAACTACTGTAGGAAAATGCTAACCTGCACTAGAAATAGTTAAAGGAAATTCAGAGACATGCAAGTTAAAAGATAAAGCCTTTCCCACTGTAGCTAGTGGGTCTCTGAATCACAAATCACTGCATCATGTAAACTGTTCCTTTTTACCACAGCTTTTACTGCCAGCGCCGGGGTTCTTTCTGAATCTCTGGGATTGTTTCCTAGTGCTCAGACTCGATACAATCTTATCATTGCATTGCCTGAACCCAGATGGAGTAAGTGTCTTAGAACTTTAGCTTTTGGGTTCTCTTGTACTGCTGGCACTGTAAACAAATGCAGACATCTGGAGATATCTTGGCTGTTTTAACTAAATAAATGGTACATGTAAGGGCATAGTAAGCTGTTGCTTTTCATTTGATAAATACTGTTTGCTTTAGTCTTAGAGAATGTAATAAGTATGACTTTAAGACAGACTAAGTGAGGAACCATTGAGTGAACTCCTGTCCATACTGTCTTAAAGAACTAATGCTGGATAAAAACATAAGTACGGAAAATGAGAACTGCTCCGCTGGGTTTGGTATATAGTTTACTATCTACTGTGCGAGAGTAAAAACAAGGGTGAAGGACTTGAAAGGTATAATAATGCAGACTATAACAAAGTAATGCATAAGAAACAGGACAGTGATGAAATGAAAGGAAACAATGGTATCTCATCTTAGGAATGTCATTTTTATAAAGTTTTGTCTCCACCTATTTCTTCAAATTAAGAACACTAATGTTTTACTTTGAAATCATGTAAATATTTCTGTTGATGATATCAGAATATTTATACAACACCTAGTTTCATCTAACCAGTAGTCTGCATTCTGGTTCCACTATAAAACATTGAGCAAGAAAAGAACACAATGCCAATCACAAATGCCCTGACAACAAAATGACAAACACCTAAGCTGTGTGTTGCTTTTACAGGCAAGCCCGAGAACACCCCCAAAACTCATATATATACCAACTACATGACTGTACAAACTTGAAAAGGGTGAACTCTTCCACAAAAAGGAAAAATGAATCACTGCTAGCACATACATATATCCCACATCAGCAGTAATTCATATGGAAAACAGCCTTCAGCATTTTTTTCATCTGCATCTCATGACTCAGGAACTTGATGCTTAAGAAATGTGAACTTAGTAACATGTAACACAGTCATGCATTCCTTAGCTGCATTTGAATATTTTTCCTGTTTTTTTTTCTATTGAACATTGGTCATTTCTACTGTATTTGAAAACCCTGCTCCATTAAAATTGGAAATCCTACTCACCTCAAAAACTGAACATTTTGACAACAATTCTGTCACCATTTCTACAGGTGGTTGACCTAGAGTGTCAGCTGCACAAAGCAAAATATGTCAAGGAACTCAACAGGACCTCAACACTGATCCCTGTTTTTCATAGGAACCCACTGTTGGCATCAGCAGAGGTTCCCTTTTCACCTTTCTGTATCTTGGGTGTTATGTTTTGCCATTCAGATTTACACTAAAGAACCAAATGAATCTTAGTTGAGGGTTGGGATGTTCTGTCCTCCCTCATGGCCACAGTGTTATAAAACAAACTGCTTGGTTTTCCCAGAAACTTGAAAAAGGATGTTGTTTTTTAATCTGGTTTCTTACCAATTTGTGATTACCATGTTGATTGCTATGTAATTTTCTACTTAGTTTGAAACAAAACAAATACAACAAAATGCTAAATAATTAAACTATAAAATGGATTTTAGAATCTAACCTAACACCTGTGTGCACTGAGGAATCTTATCTGCTATATCCTGATTTTCAGAGCATCACACCGATAAATATCCTTGTTTTGCATGTTTAATAAAGTTAGCAGAGCTACATTTCTGCATTTAATTTCTATTAATGCACAAAGGCAAAAAAGATTGGTGTTATGGAAATGGTTTAGAATGAGACAAAACTAGCTTTTGCAAATGGTTCAAAAACTATAACTACAAAAACTGGAACCACTGAGGAACTGCAGTTCACAAAAGAAAGAATGAAAAAGACAACAACTGAGTTATTGCATTAAGCAGACAAATGAATTTCAATATTTTACTTTGAATTGTAATGCACAATAATATACTATAATGCAGAGGGGTGTAAGAGTTGTTTTATACAGTATGTTAGGTTAGAATGGTGCACTAGCAGTTTAAAGATGAAACAGTATTAAAAATTAAAATGATGCCATCTGGCCAGCTCTCTGCACCTAACCACCTCACAATTATTCTACTTAGTTCCCAAGCTTCTTTACAAACTTTTTTAATGGAAATCTGCCATTCAGAATTCTGAGTGTTAACCTTCCAAATTATTCCAGTAGGGGATCATATATGGAATGCAGAAGTGCAAAAACGTAGTGTAGAAATGCAAGTCTTAACGTACAAAATAAAGCCTCTGTGTGCTTTATGCACCAAATACACAGACACACACACACACGCGCGCACGCACACACACACACACACACACACACACACACACACACACACACACACACACACACACACACACACACACAGACACATGAAAGAAAGCAATGACACTTTTAAGAGCTAGTTGACAAATGTGTATCTATGCTGTACCAGCATTTAGAGAAAAAAACTGTACAGGAAAAGAATTCTTGTTTCAGGATGCCAGATGACTCAAGAAACATATGCGTTATATCCAATGTATTTGTCAATACAGATGTTTCTGTTTCTGCTTCCATTCATATGTCCATTCGTAACTGTAATACAGAACAGTTGTATAAAATCTTACCATAGTCATAGATGTCCTTCTCTTCTATGTTGCAGTATTCTTTACATATGGGTTGTATTCTGCCCATCGACCAAATGTCAGGCCTGTATACAAAAGCTTAGTGCCAGTTCCTGTATGTGGGATGTTGCATGAAGACACAGACAATGTCATCCATACAAGGGATGTCCTCAAGTACAATCTTCAGAATAAGAAAGCTCCATAAAGAAAGAAGTCCAAAAGGAGCCTAAGGAGATCATCCTAGGAAATAACAAGTTGTAGGGGGAAGGCAGAAGGGATAGAATACTGCAACATGGAAGAGAAGGATATCTATGATTATGGTAAGATTTTAAACAACTATTATATGTCCTTCTATTCAATGTTGCAGTATTCACTACATATGGGAGAGTAAAAAAGCTGAAAGGGAATCCAGAGAGGTGGATAGAGTAGGGAAAAGCTAAGAAGAAGCATTTTCCAGAAATCCATGCAGAATTGGCCTGGCAAAACCTGCCCTGGACCTAGAAACAGTGTCCAATTTGTAATGCTTTGTAAAGGTATGAACAGATGACCAGGTATCATTAGACCAGTAACAATGAACCTTTTGTGTTTGGCGTGTCAAAAGCTCCTGGCAAAAAAATTATTCAGTGCACTTCACATGAGCAATGAATGCAAAACCAGTGTCTTTGGTAACTCAGATGATGATCGCTGATCACTTAAAATATTGTGGCATGTGTCACCTTGGACACGTGTGTCATAGGTTTGCCATCACTGTTCTAGACCATTAAAGAAGGCCCCTGAGGATGCCACTGACCTAGTGAAATGGGCCTTAACAGATGCTGATAAATACTTCCCATGGAATTCATAGTAAAAGAATACAGCCTTAGAGATCCATGTGGAAATGGTTTGTTTGGATACAGGCAAACCCAGAGCCTGTATGAAAAGAAACAAAAAGTTGGTCAGACCTCGTAATGGACCTAGTTTTGTCAAGATAAAATCTGAGTTGTCTATTAACATCCAAGGTCTGCAAAATCCTCTCACTGGGGGATTGAGGTGAAGGGAAGAAGGCAGACAATTGGATGGACTGATTAAGAGAAAATTCATTCACCACTTTGGGCATGAAGGTTGGATTAGTTCTCAAGGATACTCTGTCCCTATGAAAAACTAGGAAAGGGGGGAAGTCATTAATGCCTGAATCTCAGAGACCCTTCTAACAGAGGTTACTAGAAAAACAGTTTTCCATGTGCAGAATGTTAGAGAAGCAGAAGTTGCTGGTTCATAAGGGCCAGAGTAAGCAATTCTAACACATAAAGATCCCAGGGAGAAGGAACTGGTTTCCTGGGGGGGGGTTCTTAAATGTAGGATGCCTTTAGGAAAAAGCTTAACTTCTAACCTGAAAGCCAAGGGGGGAGTTAAAGACAAAGCAGGTAAGAAAGTACTAAGGGAATGTTCACACCAAAAGGATCCTCTTTCCTTTTTTGGCACCAAATGGAAAATCTTCTCCACTTGGAAATGTAAGATTTTCTAGTATTGGGTTTTCTGGCCTCCTGAAAAACTCATAGCACTTCCTTAGAAAAAAAAGTGCCTGAAAGGGATCAAAAATTGATCACCCACAGAGTTAGATGTAGGGTTGACAAAGGGCAGTGAATCAATGATCCCTTGTCCTGAGTGAGCAGGTCCATCTGGTGAGGTAACTTGTAGTGATGACCCTTGGCTAATTACAGAAGAAGAGGGAACTCATGCTGTCCTGGCCAAAAGGGAGTCACTAGCAAGATTTTGGGTTTCTCCAGTAGAATTTTTGGCAGGACTTTCTGAACTAAGAGGAAAGGGGTAATGCATAGAGAAACATCCCCTTCCATGAGAAAATAAGAACATCCACCTTCCACACTTGAAGGAGGGACCCTTGCATGAAAGCGAGGAAGTTGTCTGTTCATAGAGGAGGCGAAAAGGTCCAGTTCTGGAGTACCCCACTGATGAACTACATCCAGGAACACATCCCTGTGAAGCATCCACTCATGAGATTGTGTCATAGAGCTGCTTAATGCATCTGCCACCAAGTTCTGAACTGAGGGAAGGTACACAGCATGTAGAGTCACTTTGTATTGAGTAACCAATTTCCATGCCTTGAGGGCCAGGCAACAGAAAAGATAAGATTTTGTGCCCCCTGTTTGTTTATGTACCAAAGGACCATGGTATTGTCTGTAAGAATCTTGACTGGTCCTGGCAAGAACAAAGATCTGTAGAGCTAGAATTACTGCTCTCATTTTTCTGATGTTGTCATGTTCCTTCCTTTGAGAAGGGGACCAAAGACCCTGAACTTACCTGGAAGCAAAGGTTGCTGTCCAACCCAAGTCTGAGGCATCTCTGAAGAGTTTCTGAACTGGGTGCAGTACCTGAAGATCTAGGTCAGCATTCTGACTGAGTTGCTGCATCCACCAAGGGGTGAATCAAAACATCTAATGGATGAGCATGCTGGGACCAAACTGTCTTTAAAAAACACTGGAACTTCCTCATGTGTAGCTTTACAAAGGGAAGCATGGGAATAATGGAGGTCATGAACCCCAGCAATCTCAGAAACTCCCTGGCCATGATGGAAGGAAGAGGCAGAAGACCCTCCATGAAAGTCTTGAGATATTTCTTTCTCCACAGGAAGAAAAACTAGCATCAAGTCTGTGTGAAACCTGCACCCCAGGAATATAAGATCCTGACTTGGTGTGAGGGATGATTTTTTTTTTAAATTTATTGAGAAACCCAGAGCCTCCAGAAAGGGAATAGCTATGTTCAGATGCTGGGTTAACAAGTCTAGACTGCTGACCAGAAACAACAGATCGTCCAAGTATAGGTAGACTTGCAGGCCTTTTAGCCTTAAAAAGGAAATAGCTGGGGCCAGGCACTTTGTTAATACCATTGGAGCAGTAGAAAATCCAAAGGACAAGACAGTAAACTAAAAGAGCTGATTTGGTTTTGTGGTCTAATGCACTATGCTGTAGTTCTGGGGTCCTGGGTTCAAGACTTGGCAGGGGTGTATATTTACCCCTGGGATTCCACCTGTGTTCCTGCTGGACAGGGGCTTTGGGTGCTGACTTGTCTAAACATGGTCTAAACTCTTGGGCAAGCTTATAATGGCCTCAGAGCCAATAGCCTAATAACCTCCTATGAAAGTGCAAAGAACCCACTAGGAAATGCAAAAACTTTGTGAAGTGATGATGAATAGGGATAGACAGGTATGCATCTTTGAGAAGCTAAGAAGGCTTGAGGAGGGATCAGGGGAGGGAGAGTAGACAGGGATAGCATTCTTAAAGAAGGCACCACCAGGAAAGTGTTTAATAGGGAAAGATCTAATATAGTCCTCCAAGGACCCTCTTTCCTTGGAACTAGAAACATCCTGGAGTAGAATCCCCTCCCCATTTGGTCTGGAGGGACAGACTGAATGGTGCATTGATGGGAGAGTTAAGCAGGAACCGAGGGAAACAGATACAGTTGACTGGGGGGAGGTTGAGGCATTCCCTGAAAGGGAAGGAGAGTCTCCCAAGTCATAAATTATACACTTTGGATAATTGAAATCACCAAGGAGACCTGTGTAATTTCCATCCAAGCAGAAAGGGAAAGAGAGGAGTGAAGAGACATGGGGGCATGACTTGGATGAGGGTGCAGCGAGGCTCAGAGCACTTTGCCTGTGCTGAAGGGGCTGCTGAGAAGGGGCAACAGCAGCAGGAGTAACAGCCTTAGCCTGTGGTTGTCTCCTAGAAGGCTTATGAGGCTTAGTTCCAGAAGGAGCAGAAGTGCAAGAGCAAGCAGGTTTCCTGACAAAGAGAGTCTTGACAGGAAAGTTCCTGTGAAATTTTGGAACTGGAGAAACAAGCGTTTCAAATCCTGAAGCTCCTTACCTTTTTCCTGCAGTGATTTAAATAATTCTACAGCTGCTTTGCCAAAGAGGGAGGAATTATCCAGAGGAGCATCAAGCAATTTTGCCTCTATGTCATCAGGGAGTGCTTGGAGATGAATGCCTTCTAAGAACACAAGCAGAAGTTGCTGCTCTGAAAGAGGTCTCAGCATAACTATACTTCACTGAGTGTCTAGCTACTGGGAGGAGGCTGATAAAAGTGACAGAGCCAATGATTTAGCATCTGAGTCAAGCAATGGGTAAACAGCGAGGTTAGTCTGAGTGAGCAAGGCCAAAGCAGACCTAGACATGTGTGTCTGATAAATTAAAGCCCTGATAGCCAAGGTGGAAGAAGTATAGACCTTCTTACCCAATCTTTCCAAAAGTTTACTTCCCTTATCAGAAGAAAGCAGTTTGGTAGAAGGAGATAGCCATGAAGATTTATCTGAAGTAATGGAAACCACAGCCGGGTCAGCTGAGGGGCATTTAAAAAGAAACTTACAATCTTCTGGGACTTTATAGAAGTGATCAAGTCTTTTAGGGGCAGGGACCTGTGAGTCAGGGGTCTTAGATGATGCCTTAAAGGCATTTAAGAAGGATGGCAGGACTGGGGGAACTGCTGAAGAGCAGGGGTGTCTAACTGGAGTAGCTCATAATGCCTCTTTTGCTCTTCTGATATTTGAGAAGAATCCCACTTAAAGAATTCCCTCATTTTATTAATAGTTTCCCAAAGGAAAGTTTTTCTATGGGAGATTCCCCCATTAGACTCTTCCTCTGAGGAAGCATATTCCAGTGGAGAATGGATATGGGTGGAATATGCTAAGGAGTCTTCATCTGATGAAGACTCCTCAGAATAAGTTTCATGAATTTGGAATTCTACAGGCTGTCCTGAAGAAGGCCCCTGAGACCCGACAATAGCACTGGAGAGGAGGAAAAGGTCGGGCCAGCTCTAGGAGAAGCCAGAGCCGGAGGCCTCAGAGCCATCAGAACCTTAATGAGACCCTGCAAAAAAAAATCCCAATCCAACATAGGAGTAGAAGGAGTGGGAACATGTCTAGTTTTTTGTTTATTTTTAACATGTTTCTCCTGTTGGGGAGAAATGGCAGACATGGGCCTTACCTCCAACATCTCCCTAGACAAAGAAGCTAGAACAGTCCCAGAGTCTTCTGCAATAACTAGCAGCAGTTCTCCCTAGTTGTCCAAACCTGACATCTGCATAGCCTCAGAGGTGCTAAGATCCACAATCCTGATGGCTTCCATACCAGTACCTGCTGAGAAAGCATACCCTACCTCCAGGTGCACTGCCGGGTTTTCATCAACTGCAAGGGATATGTCTGAGGGAGTAGGCACAGCTAAAGAGGATTCGGGCCAAGCTTTGCTAGCCTACCTCTTTACAGATGACTCAGAAGCATTTGCAGAACCTTCCACAGTGTCCCTAGCCAGACGCTTGAGTCTTTAATTTTTTAAATAAAGATTCAAGACTAACAGATGACTGCGCAATGTTTTAGAAATAAAGGTCTGACAAATAGAACAAGTCCGGTGGTCATGATTAGGCCCTAAACAAAACAAGCAAAGCTTGTGACTATCCTAATGTAGAATTTGCCTTCCACACCTACGCTTACCCTTCCTGAATGACATTAACAAAAACAAAAGGCAGTAGTAATATGTTAAATCCCCTATGGGGTACTTATCTGAAGCTGGAAGATGACACCAAAGGTATCCAATGGCAGACCGAACGTACAAGTCAACCTTTCCGAATGGCAGTGACAAAGTTGTGAAGATTGTATGTGCGAACATCTCTTTTATGGCTGACGTTGTCTGTACCTTCATGTGATGCCCCATGTACAGGCAGTGGCACTAAGCTTTTGTATACAGGCTGGACTTTGGGTCAATGGATGGAATAGAACCCATATGTAAAGAATACTGCAACACTGAATAGAAGGACATGCATTGTTACTAGATGTTATCTCTCCCCAGTCACTGCAAATGGGAAACTACCCGGACAAACTATCCTGGTAAACAAATGCAAAGAAAAGCAACAACAGATAGATAGACAGACAGACAGAGAGAGAGGACAAAGAAAATGAAATGAAATGAAATAAATAAATTAAAAAGTTGTTAGCACCTGAGATAAGGAGTGTTGTTTTATTAAGTCATGGTTTCTTCTGTAGAGATGTTTGCATATTTGCTGTACATGTAATAATGTTTCACTGCTAGTGGTTCTGTAACACAGTTTTGTTGTTTAGTACAGTATACAATAAAATAATTTTAAAGCTGTGCATTGGTGCATTTATTTATATTTTGTTGAAGTTTTGAGATACATAATGTAGCTTGGTTCCGTTTATTTGCTGAACAACAGATAATGGTAAAATGTGCTTTGTTAATTTACAATAATAGTTAATCTGCCTGATGTTATCTCCAAGGCAGGTGGATATGCTTAATATCTGACATTTTCTGTGCCTGTGCACATTTAGCTTAATTTGAATAATCACAAACAGGCTGAGTTCACAAGTTTTTTTTTCTTTTTTCAGTAGATGAATTAATTTTTAGAGGCTGGGGATTGAGACAATGGAATGGTTATTTCAGAAGCTGAGTTGGCAGAATGCAACACAGCTGTTTGGCTTCAGGGTCTGCGCTTATTACAGAAGGACATCATTTTTCTGGTAGTGCCTCAAAGTTATATAGATTTAAGTTGACTAAGGAACGAGAGAAACGCTTCTTGAAATATGCTTGCTTAGTTATGTTTCCCTTTATACATTTTATTTTTCATCTGTTTATTTACTTTACCTTCCAGGTCTGCCAACCCACTGGCATTCATCTCGGTTGCAAGCACTAGCCAGAAAAGGGATGAGTGAATCACCAATACCTCCCTGCCTTCCTCCAGGGAAGTGTTGGTGAGAATGCCATTTCAGGCCAGCTCCTAGCTGAGGATGAGAGTTAAGCTTCTGAAGTGTACACTGTCAGCAGAAAATGGATAGACTATTAGGGAGGCATGGAAGGGAGCAGAAAAACTACACACTGTGTGGTTACAGGGCATGCCACACTATACTCTGTAGCAAAGAAGGGGTGGCTTCAAGCAATAAATGCATCTTTTCCTCTTAATACTTGCATCTAGCATCTAATACTAAATATCACTTCTTATTTGTATACTCACCTTTTTCTTCCTTATGGTATCAGGCATCTGTGGTGGGTCACTGTCTTATTCTTTTGAAATCAGTGATGATAGCAAGATAGCAGAGAGCGATTACAAGTGTTTTGAGTGATTATACTATTTGGGCTGACACCTGTGCACAATACTTCTTGGTGTGAGTGAATGGGAGGGGGCAGAGTGAATGATAGTCATTGACGCCAGATAAGCAGGTTTAAACAAAGTTTTGTACCTGCCCTGAGGTGTGTCTTCCACTGCCTACTTAAGAGAAACTTGCTGTATGATATACTTGTTCTGATTCTGCCCTTGACAATAAGCTGATTATGTACTTCTGAGATCCATACCCTCCTCCAAGACAGCACAGCATGCAGTGGAAACAAACTGTCAAAGTCCTATCCTGGGTCACTTACTCTACCTTCATCACTGACATTATAGTCAAGGACAAATCACACATACCATTGTCAACAGCAATTAACAGTATTTCTAAGAGAACAACTGACTTTTAACAAAGTGTCCAACAATATGTTGTTTTACTATCCATATGGAAACACCAGTGTGAGCCATTGCTCTATGACTGACATATAGGCACACATATAACTCATTATTTTCAAACTGCAGTAAAAACGTGGTATGGAGCACACAACACTTGAGTATCCTGCTATCAAGCAATAGCATGGATGACCAGAACATGAACAATCACCGCAGAGGGGAGGAAAGGCAACAGTCTATAGCTTCCTGTATGTCATATCAGCTGCACTTCTACTTTCATCAGTACCACTCAGTATGAAACTTTTATGAAGATTCTATAACATAAAGCCATTAACTGGAAAAATACATGAACACACTGTTTTTACATTATGACTCTTAGAAGGTAAGACTACTAAGTGAAGAAAAAACATGCATGCACTGATTTTCATATTATACAGCTAAAATAATTATTCAGAAATTCTACTGTTCATAAACCAATATTTATTTTCTACCAAACATAAAAAAAACTAATTTCTTTCTTCACTGGTTCTCAAATACTCTTGTTTAATCTTTCTGACGGCAAAAAAAGCAAATGTAACTGTACCCATTAATAAAATATAATTAATTATACAGCTGCAAATGTATTTCAGATCAGGTAAGCATTCATTGTGTTTGCATGTGTAAGCTGGTTGTTATGAAATACCTGCACATTTATGGGTAAGATACCGAACACTGGAAAAATCCCTTAAAACTACTACCTCCTACCTACCCATTCTGCACCTTAGAAGGATGAAGCCCTGATTATAGCCTAGATGTCTGGGAGTTAGTGATTAGGATGCTACATCAGCCAGTTAGAGAACGTGTGAATTAGTTGTTGAATCCAGCTTACCCATCACACGGCAATAAGAGCTGGCATAATGGTTAAGGTATTTACTTTACAAAAAAGAGGTATAGGGTTTGATCCCTTACTAAGGGAAACTGGCTGCACTTAAAATTGCTCACAAGGGCAGCTAGCCTACTATTTATCTAGGGCACATTGTCACATTACATGCTAACACCTGTTGTTTTTAGTATGTACTCCATGAAGCACAGGGCTGGTTACTTGCACTTATCTCTGCCATGCTGCATTTGAACACCCACCTTCTTTTTTGAAGCACATGTTCAACAGCATGCAACCATATGAAGAAGGAAGCAAGGAGAAGGTGGATTAGGACTTCAACTATATCGTCTTGCATGTCAGCCTTGGTGAGGGTGTTAGGTTCTGTACAAAAATAGCTTCCCATGGAATATGGCTTATTGGCACTCAACTCTGGAAGATGGCTTATTGGCACTCAACTCTGACCCATAGTCTGGATAATAAAATACTGTTATATATACAGCACAACATTTCAGAATGAAGAGAGCACCCCTACATGGTGATATGAAGTACTACTGATAGGGAGGATGGGACTAAATAGGAAAGTGGAGAAAAAATTGTATTTTTTTTTAGCTTTTGTTCAGCCATAGAAATGGAGATGAAGGAACATAATAGGATAATTTATAAACAGTTTCACGTCTCCCATTGTAATCTGCCAGTCTGTTAAGTGCATACTACAAGTGTGCAAAATCTTTCAGATAGCCAAGAAAAGAAAAGAAATGTGAAATGTGGCCTGAACATCTACTGCATTGTGGTGCATAGTAAAAATGTCTCAATGTACGAAAACTGATGGGTGTAAAATCATAAACATACATTCAGTGTTGGTATAGGTGACACAGTGGCACATTGGGTAACACTGTCACTTCAGAGCAAGAGAATGCCTGGTTCAGTCCTTGGCTGGATATCTTCTATATGGAGTCTGTATGTCCTTACTGTATTGGTGTGGGTTCCACGATGTACTTCACTTTCCTCCCAAATTCCAAAGACTTGTTGTAGGTAGATTGGCTTATTCTAAACTATAAAGAAGTTGAGGGCTGGCATAGCAGCTAAGGTTTTACCTCACAGACACAAAGTGCAGAGTTTGATTCTCACCTTTGAAGGGAAATTGTTTAAGTTTAAAATGACACGCAAGGGCAGCTACCCTAGTACTTACATATGAAACTAAGAGCCTATAAATAAATAGGCATGTATGCATACATGTATGATATGGAAAAAAACTTGGCAATCTACTCTCACTTCTACCCTTGCCTAGTAAACTCCATGGAGGGTGGATTCTGTTTATAGTTGCTACAGGAGCTGGTTGCAAAAAGTATGGATGTTTTGATATCACACATGCACACACACACACACACACATATATATATATATATATATATATATATATATGCATATATATATATATATATATATATATGCATATATATATATATATATATATATATATATATATATACATATATATATATATATATATATGCATATATATATATACATATATATATATATATATATATATATATATATATATATATATACATATATATATATATATATGTAAAGAACATAGACTTTATCATCAAAGATATCACCAGCATTGCCACAAATGTATCACACCATCTGGATCTAGATCTTATTTAAATATCGGTGCTTCCGGACAATATTACCTATATTCTTTTACTCTTCTATAAGTCTCCATCTTTATAGTCCTATAACTTAAAAACTAAAGCAAATGCATATTACAGTCTGAACGCCCTGTTATTCAACACAGCAAGATTACAAAATGCCCATTTTTACATAATACTTTTTTTTGCACATATGAAACTTCAGGATGAAAACCTGCTTTGGAGATTTACTCCCTGCTATTGTTATATTGATCTCCAATACACTGAAGTGAGAAAGTAAGAGAGCTAGTATGTTAAAGGTGGGTAAGACATAATGGCAATTAAAAAATAACATTCACAATAACAGAAGTGGTCAAGATGAAAGAGGACACAACAGGTGTACACTGTATTAAATGTAGAGAGACAATTGTGATAAAGGTGGAATGCAGGTTGATAGGAGGAAGAGTGGAGAAGGTTGCCAGTATAAGAAATAAAGCTGGCAAATAAAATGTAAAAACAATTATGGACTTCATTGAGATTGTGAATGTTAGATTTTCTCAGGGTGGGATGGTAAGAATGCAATGTGTGGTATTACACAGGGATCTTAATGAAATAATGGTGCATACAGTTTGATAATATTCGGGATAATACAGCACATTTATAAAAAAAAAGAGAGAGACAGACAGAGAGAGAGAATTTAGGAGCTTGAATGGAATAAGTGGGTAGATAAATGGGAGAAACAATGCAAATAAGAAGAAGGGTGCTTTTCCAAGCTCTGGTCTGAGCGAGTATGTTACCAAAACAGATTCATGTAGCAGGGATCATGTCAAAGGGCAGCAGTGTTAAGTATCAGCAAAAGGAGTTTTCAGACAATGTGCATGTGATAGTGAAGTGAAAATGCAGAATGGCTGGGGGGAGAAACAAGAGGTAGCCAAACAAAGACACAAACTTAAGAGGGCACAAAGCGACCATCTAAAGATCATGGGGAAAGTGACAGTGTAGAATGTAGATAGGAACTAGAGAGAAAGGATAATGAAGGGATGTGAAACAGTGAAGTAATATGAGAGCTAGAGGTGTATGAGGAAAGGGACAGAGTAGAACGAAAAGAGAATGCAAGATGGAAAGAGATTCAAAAAGAATATAGGACTGTAGATGTGAAGACTTGGCAATGGAAAACACAAGGAAGGAAGTGACATTAATGTATAGGATATCGATGATGTAAAGTATGGTTATTGAAGTAAATTATGGTTATTCAGGTGGGCATACAATTGTTTCTCTGAAGAAGAGAAAGGCATTCCATTATCATGAAGACATAAGCAGAATAGGAATCAGCTGAGAGCAGGAAGATGGTCTATATTATGTGATCGAACGTTAATGTGATCGAACAACTAAACATTGACACATATCGAACCCTTAAAACTGCGAATGGCTGTTTATGCAAATTTTTTCCCTGGGAAAAAATTTATTTGGCCAAAGGAAACAAAACAAATCTTTCAACACTATTCGAGTGGGGGGCTTCATCCCAACACCCCCCGATGTGGGGGGCTGTGCCCCCCACCCCCTAACTAAATATACCAATTTCGAGATCACTCTACATTGGGGAAAAGAACAAATTACCAATGATGGCCAAGCAAATTTTTCCCAGGGAAAAGATTTGTGTAAATGGCCACTCGCGATTGTCAGAGTTCAACATTTACAGGTCAACATTTAGGTGTTCAATCACCTAAATGATCAATCATGTAATATAGACCCCAGGAAGTTTTATAGATAATCAGAAGTGATGTTTTAAAGGGATAGGTCATGGTAGAATTTTATGGACACCACTACAGCAATAGGAGAGGCAAAGGAGTAGTGACTAGGAGGTGGAGTAGTAGAACCGACTGAGAGTTGGAGATGGAGGACTTAAATGAGTTAAAGGGTGTAGTAAAGAGATTAAGTATAACCAAGAAGATGACAACACACAGAACTTCAGGAATCTTAAATAATGTAGAAGAAAAACAGCTTCTGTTCAGCTCAGTTCGTAGAATCAAGATACTTTATTTGGTAAGCACTTTCATGGGAATGACTCCCACTTCTTCAGACCATTCAATAAAATGCATTTAAAACCACTCCATTTATATAGGGAATCTTAATTGGTGTCAGTCAAATCATGACTACACCTTTTTCCAGTCTTAAAGTAATAAGCACACCCTAATATATTCTTATTAAAACTTTGTTCATACAAATCCCCTTTCTAAGTGCATATATAGAATAGGACATGTTTGAAACACATATATAGACTACATATAGGTAAAAATGCATCTATCATTTCTCACTTTCTATAGAATATCTATTATTATCACAGAGTCATGATAATCCCAAAATTATATACACAAATGTATATCAGATCATATATAAGTAAATGTATAAAGTCCATATATGCCATACAGAAGATAATAAAATTTACACTAACAATAAAAATGCACATTCACAATAAAATATATAATAATCATAAGCATAAAAATAAAAATAAAATGCATTCTATTATTTATGAATGCTCCTATTCTTCAAAATAGGATTCAGGGGAACTCATATTTAAGCCACTGCTTCTGTCAGCCTGTAATCGAACAATCCATCTCGCTTCTGAAGTCTCTGTCCTGTTGCTGATACCCCCCTCATTCTCATTCACCATTTCTATAACAATAAACTTAAAGGAATGATTTTCACCCTTTTCCAGTGTATGTCTGGCTAAAGCATTGGTTTAATCCCTGTTCCTAATACCCAAAAGATGTTCTCTTATCCTATATTTAAATTCTCTGTTTTTTTTTTCCTACATAGTATCCTGAACACAGGCCACAAATTGCTAAATATACAACATTTTTAGTTAGTGCAGCAATTAGCTGTAACCTTAAATGTGTATTCCTTACCTCTGTCAGGATGTTTGAATTTATTAGTTGTACTTATCCACCCACATTGATTACAATTTTTACATGGTATAGTTCCTTGATATTCCCCCATGGATCCATCCTTCTTGGGTCCATAACAAAGTAGCCTTTTCAGGGATTTCTTGTTCTTGAATAGGAAGATGGGTTCATCCCCTACAATTTCCCTAATTCGGGGTTCATGTGTCAGTATTGGCCAGTATTTCCTTACCACATCTTGCATAACGTTTACATTACTTGTGTAACTAGTAGATACTTTCACTTTATTCAAGGCAGAATTATTAAATTCTGATATTCTCTCTTCTCTATGTGAGAAGTATGGTTTCCCAGTTGTATTTCTCAATGTCTGAATTTCATTAACTGTACCTGTGATATAATTTTCCTTATAACCTCTATTTTTTAACCTTATACAAAGGTCATTTATTTCCTCCTGAAAAGTATCTTCCTCTGTTGCCAATCTGGATACTCTTAAGGCCTGTCCTTTCACTACATTCTTAAATCTGTGTTGGGGATGCATGCTATTTCTATGTACAAATGTGTTCCTGTGGCAACTTTTCCTATACACCTTCATGGACCATTACCCTCTTGGGCTCCTATATACCCTAACGTCAAGAAATTCAATACTATTGTGTGAGAATTTCAATTTGAATTTTATGAAAGAAATACTATCATTCAACTCATCATGGAAAGCTAACAATTCCTGTAGGGACTCCTTCCAAAGCAGAAAAAGGTCATCTACAAAGAGTTTATAAAAAATTACTTGTTGCCATCTATCTTTTGTCACATACTTTTGTTCCCAATTGGCCATAATTATATTGGCGTAACAGTTCGCGGTAGATGTACCCATTGCCACTCCCTCTTTTTGGTGGTATATAATGTGATTAAACAACATCACATTATTTATTAAAATCTGTTCTATGAGTAAACATATTAACTCTATCTGACTTCCAGTATATGTTCCATCCTTAGTTAAGTATTCCCTCAACATGTCCAAACCCACATTGTTAGGTATAGACATAAATAGGGCATTCACATCCATAGTGACCATCATAACAGAACCATCACTATAACTATTGGTCTCAACATGTTTAAGTAAATCTGTCAAGAATTGTTTAGTGTCACTTAAAATTACTGTATTCTTATTAACTAAAGGATCTCAGTTGTGTTTCAACATACACCGATATGGGCTCAGTCAACCAACCCCTCCCTGAGACTATTGGTCTCAGGGGTGTGTTGGTTGGGTTCTTGTGAATTTTTGGAATTCCTTGAATTAATGGTATTACTGGATGAGATACAAGAAAATAATTATATTGTTCAATGGTTATCCATCCATCCATTAAACATTCATAAAGCAGCTTATTCAATTTATCTTTTATATTATTAACTGTACCACTGTCTATAAAACTGTAGACATTTCTATCAAGCAACATTGTTTCCATTTGGTTTTCATAAAGGCTCTGTCCATTCTAACTATAGAGCCCTCTTTATCAGCCCCTTTGATTATAATGGATTTATCCTTTTGTAGGGCTTGTAAAGCATTATATTCCCCCTATACATATTATTCCGTTGAGATTCCTGTTTACCATTATGTAATTTATCATGCAAATCTTTTTCACATAAACCTATGAAAACATCTATAATCGGGTGGTTAGGTGGAACAAATGTACTAGGTTTTTCTAGAGCACATCTATCAGAACTGCAATCATTACCATATAACAGCTTTAGTTTTGCATTTCTAGAAAACATTTTGATGTCAATAATGCTATCTTGTTACCTCAGTTCTTTGAGAAGGAATAAATGAAAGTCCTTTACTCAGTAAGTTCACTTCATCGGCTAAGTCCTTAGAGGAGGTATTCCAAAAAAGCGACTCGTTTGTTAATGCTGGAACCAATGTCTCTTGACTGTACGTTTCTCTGGTGATTCCTGCATCCCCTTCCTTTTGAAGTGCCCTCTGTTCTTGAGACCTGTCTCTTACATCTTTCTTTGGCTCTGTTGTCAACCTTATAGGAAGAACTGAAAAAAATGTTCCTGTGTTGTTTTATTCCCTTTCTGCCCATCCAAAGCTGATTTCTGTACATCCAAATTGCTGTTTACATTCACCTCATTCACTTTCACTGCATTTTGATGAGAACTCTCGCCTCTCTCTTCATTTCTCATCAATGTTGGTGGTGCTGTGGTCTTTAGCTTTGTGCTTAGTAGCTCATGCTGTTACAGTTCTCTTTCCTCCATTCGTTGAGTGGTTCCCATTACATCACTCGTGCCTTTGTTCCTTAAGGTGGTATCTGCATTATTTTGCGTATTTTCATATGTTCTCAGCCAGACAAAGACATGGCCCTCCTTAAAGTCTTTCCCTATCTCATTCGAATTTGCCCAGTTTCTGTCTCAAAAGCTTCTTTTCAAATAATGAGAAAAAATCAACTACCAATGATAATTTACTGTGCACTAAACCATTTGGATATACATTATACAAGTTGTTTTGCTGCCCAATTATGCTATCCAAAACTGACTGCTCTTCCTTGTCAGCATATTCAAGCAGGAGACATATGTAATTGAAGCTGAGCTCTATATTCAGCTGTTGCCACTTACGAAGCAATTCAGGTTGTCTTTCTCCCTGATTAGGCATTTTTAAAACTCTAAGTCCCCATGGGATAGCTTTATATTTTAGGCAAGCCTCAAGATGATACCTTTCAGTTTGTACTCTCTTAATTTTATACAAATTATCTTCCAGTTTGTGCACCTCTCTAATAAAAACAGGAAAGTCTGTATCATTGTATGTATATTCAGTGTCCATTTCAGTTGTTATATTTTTCAATAAAGGGTTAGCTTTTCTTTGAGCAAACCCAATAGTCTTTTTGTGCTATCTCAGTCTTTTTTGTAGTTTGTGTCATCATACCTTCTACGCCATTGGTATTCACCTCTCCAGCAGTAGTTTCTCCTTCCATTGTCTCAAGCCTCAGCCAAGTAATAAGTAATCCACACACAAAAAATAGGAATGCAGCTTGAGTTAAATGACCCCAAAGAAAATAGCAGCATATAACAACACGCAGAACGTCAGGGATCATAAACAATGTAGAAGAAAAACAGTTTCTGTTCAGCTCAGTTCGTAGAATCAAGATACTTTATTTGGTAAGCGCTTTCATGGGAATGACACCCACTTCTTCAGACCATTCAGTAAAATACATTTAAAACCTCTCCATTTATATAGGGAACCTTAATTGGTGTCAGTCAAATCATGACTACAGCTTTTTCCAGTCTTAAAGTAATAAGCACACCCTAATACATTCTTATTAAAACTTTGTTCATATAAATCCCCTTTCTAAGTGCATATATAGAAAAGGACATGTTTGAAACGGTTTACTATTGAAATTGCGAACATCACTCGGTCGACAGTCGTATGGTCGAACGCATAAGGTCGGAAACACAAATGTCGAAGACATTATAATCAATCGAGGAACGGTTTTAACATGGGTCGAGGTAGGTGTACAGTATTATTCCCTACTACAACCATCTTCCCTACCTTGACCCATGTTAAAATCATTCCTCGATTGATTATAATGTCTTCGACATTTGTGTTTCCGACCTTATGCGTTCGACCATACGACTGTCAACCGAGTGATGTTCGCAATTTCAATAGTAAACCGTTTGAAACATATATCTCGACTACATACAGGTACAAGTGCATCTATCATTTCTCACTTTCCATAGAATATCTATTATTATCACAGACTCATGATAATCCCAAAATTATATACACAAATGTATATCAGATCATATATAAATAAATGTATAAAGTCCATATTTGTACATATGTGTAAATCCTAAACAGAAGTATTCCAGTTTATGCAGCTTGCAGTAGTAAAGTTTTTTAGACGTCTACATCCGGAGTGAGACTGAAGTTCAATTCGCAGTGCCATAACTTCGCTAAGAAAAGGTGGATATCCACTAGCACAGCAGTCCACTGCCTGTTGTGCTTTACCAGCTTCTCGAGTGAATTTGAAAAATTTCCAGCCATCTGCAACAACAGCCTGATCACCTGTTTTCTTGCTCACTGTTAAGACTTTTTTCTGCATCACATTTTTTAGTATGGATGCTATCAGACAGAATTCTAGCAAATGTAAGTCAAGTTTTACTCTTAATGTAGCAGAACAACCAGATAAAATATGGAGTAAATTGCAATGTTGGTATACACAACACATTAGTAAGTGTAAAACCTTGTTAGGGCAAGTTGACATACAGGCATTATATGGATTGTAACATTTGATTGGTATTTGCAACAAAAAAATGAAGTATATCATAGTAAATGTTTATTGTGTGATTCAAGAGAAACTGCATTTTGTGTAATATGCCATAAAAAAGTCTTGCATGATATTGCTAAAAAAATAGACTGTGCAGACAGATCTGTTCATGATAAAGAATTAATTAAGGGTACACAGTTTTCATTATATCCAGATGTAAAGCAGTTATGTCCTGTCAGTGCATTAATCTCTGAATTACAACAGCAGTCAAATCTGTTATTGACAGAGTCTCCATGTAGATCTTGTAACTCCCTTTAAAAATTATGTACAAGCATGGAATGATGCTACGGCTACACATACAGATGAGGACAGAAACAAAGCTTATGATACATTGACAGAAAAAATTAATACATTTTCAAAAGAGAAACAAAGTGAATTTAAAATGTTCAGAAATGACATCCAAGATCTCTGTCAAAAGTGCATAGGAGTCCTGCAGTCCACAGAGGACTCCACTAACAGGTATCATACCTCCCTTAAGCAATTACAGGTAGAAATGATAGACATTAAACAGCATCTGAAGGAAAAGGAAGAAGAATTAGATGAATTAAAAGAGACTAACCTCCAAAATACTATTTTGCTATCCCAGCTTAAAGAAGAGTTAAAGAACACAAAACCAGTCCAAATTATAGAACAGGGACAGGGAACCACTACAGATTTATATACACAGTCTAGGTTATTACAGAGTTTACCACGGTGGAATGATAAAAAAGGCATATTTTATAGCATACTTGCATTTGAAGAATAGGTAGCTTATACAGCAGAATCTGATATATGGACGAGGAGATGGACTATGGCCGATGATGGGACATTATACTCACACCATATCTTTGCATTTGAAGATAATAGTGAGCCATTTGAAGTAATTGGTCAGGTAAAAAACAGGGGAAGGCAAAGGTAGTGTGACCAACCACCAGCAGACAGAGCTGTGTCAGCACTACCAGCTCCTGCGTCTATGTCTGTAGTACCAGGATCAAGCACAGGTAATGAGCAAAAGGCACCAACATGCTTCTTTTGTAAAAAAATAGGACATGTTAAGCAAAATTGTGATCATTACAAAGCCTGGCGCAAAAAGTAGGAAGAACAGGAGGTGTTTCCAAAAAGAGAGCAAACAACTTTACAAGAAAAGTCAGAAAAGCAGGATTATGTACAAAAACCTTACAATATTGGTAAAGACAGTTATAAGAGCCATCAATATACAGGAAAAGGGGAAGTATGCCTGGTAGATTTTCAAACAGTTTCACCTGTAAATCCAAAACATTTGATAGAACAGGCAGAAGGAATAGCTAGGCAACAGTTAAAAAAAGAGATTGAAAAACCTAAACGTGTAGATCATTCAGACACAGAGGAATACGACAAGCAAAAACATGAGGTGTGTCATATTGCATTTGATAATAAAGGAGAGGATGAGTGGATTTCCTTACAATAGGGATGTGCCCCCCCTACTCTGGTATCTTTCCTGACTACCTTTAAAAATAATCGAGATGGACAACCACTGACTGATATTTGGGTAGAGGGGTCACTGTGGAAAAATGTCTTAATAGACACAGGAGCAGCAGTATCTGTCACAAACAGACAGTTACCAGCAAATCCTATAAAAAAGTTTGCATTTCAACATTTAATGGCACAGGATGCTATGCAGTGAGTAGCCAAAATGTGGACATAAAGTTTAGTCAAGAGAGACAGACATGGAAGGGTGCATTTTTAATGCATTTATCTTGCACAAATACCATTTTTGGAATGGACATTCTAGGGCCTTTAGGCATAGTAATTGATTTACCTAATGAAATTCTGTCGATGGGAGACAAACAACAAAGAGAAGAAGAGCAAAATACAGGTTGCTATGCAATCTCTCTACCTGACAAACCTAAAAAGCCTACAGGCTATGTAAATACAGACAGTGAGGATGTATGGAAGCATTTACAACAGCAATTCCCAAATCTGTGGTCCAAGGGTCCCAGTGATTGTGGGAAACTAGAAAGCCCAGTTGGGGTAGGAAGTGATCAGGACTATATACCACCTTTTCAGAAAAACAATATCCTATTCCTAGGGAAGCAGAAGAACATATGGAAAAATGTATTGCAGAATGGGAAAAAGAAGGGATTATACAAAAGGGCAACAGTCCTACAAATTCACCAATCTGGCCAGTTAAGAAAAAAGATGGTAGTTATTGTCTTGTTATTGATTTACGGAAGGTTAATCAATATACTACTCCTAGAGCACATTTGATTCCAGAGTCGCAGATTTGGCTGCACATATTAAGCCACAAAGTAAGTGGTTTACAGTAATAGATTTAGCAAATGGCTTTTTTTTTGCAGTACTACTCAGGAAAAAAGATTGGCCAAGATTTGCCTTTACATTTAAAAACCAGCAATATGTCATGACAAGGTTACCCCATGGGTTTCAAAAACAGTCCAGTTATTTTTCATCAGACAGTAGGATCCATTCTACAACATTTGGAAAAGGATAATTCAGTAATACATTACATTGACAATATTTTAATGCAGTCAGAAACAGTAGAGGAGCATGTACAGCTTCTTAAGAGAGTTTTTCATACTCTACAGCAAGCAGGGTTTAAGGTTAAAAGTGAAAAAAATCAGTTTATGAAGCAAAAAGTTAAGTTTCTAGGTACAATTATAAAACCAACAGGAAGGTCTCCTAGCCCTATATGTGTACAAGGCATTTTACAAATGGAAAAGCCACTGACTATAGCAGACTTACATAAATTCCTGGAAATCATGAATTACAATAGGGAATTTATAGAGGATTATGCAGCCGTGGCTGCTCCCCTATACAAAAAGTTACAGGAACAAAAGAACTCCACCTTTTTAGAGTGGGGATCTCATGAAGAGGAGGCATTTTCACAAATAAAAGTAAAACTAACACAAGCTACAGAATTAATAGCACCCACATCAAGGTTACCATTTGTGTTACATGCAGCAGCAGGGAAAAAAACACTGTCTGTGGTACTACTACAGAAATGGCCACATGGCAGCGACAACAGAATGGAAAAAACATTACGCCCAGTCAC
This sequence comes from Protopterus annectens, assembly GCF_019279795.1. Taxonomy (NCBI): domain Eukaryota; kingdom Metazoa; phylum Chordata; order Ceratodontiformes; family Protopteridae; genus Protopterus; species Protopterus annectens. The sequence continues at coordinate 1,742,705,821 of NC_056732.1, read as the reverse complement.
TTTCTTTAGCAGGAAGATGACTCCAGTGAAACTGGGCTACCATCCATGTATACAGCAGTTATTAGCCATTTACTGGGGTATTTTCCAGCATTATAGTACAAACACCACATCAAGCAGTAAAAGCTCTGATAGACAATTTTGAAATGAATCAAATTACAGATAGTATTAGTCAGGCAGTCTTTGCAAAATGGATGGCACTTTTTGGTATGAAAACTGTTACTATACAGACAGGGGACAAACACTATTTGTCAAACCACATGGGATACGAAGGAAAACAGCATAACTGTTTAGAAAAGATAATGTCACCTGAGGTGCAATTTTTAGCATCTGATTTTGATCACTTTAAGCCATCCATCTTTGTGGATGGAGCACAATATTGGGACCAAGGCAGACACTGGACAGGATTTTTCATAGTTCCAGAGAATCCACAGCTGGGTTCTCCTGAACTAATCAAGTTACCAGGGCATATGTCAGCTCAAAGAGCTGAACTGGAGGCAGTACTGTATGTGCTAAAGTATTACAATCCTATTAACATTTTTTCAGATAGCGCTTACATAGTAAATTCTTTAAGACTGCATATGGAAATCTGGGTAAGGTGAGGATTTGTGGATAGTGTAGGTAAACCATTATGGCATGCTGAAGTATTAAAAGACATATATAAATTTATAACAATGTCAAAACAACAAGGACAGTATAGCATCTTAAAAGTAAAAGCACATCAAAAGCCAACCAGTGAAACTTACAGGTTAAATGTGTTAGCTGATACTTTGGCAAAACAAGCAGCACAAAATGGAAAAGAACTTCCAGAATATGAGTATGCAAGTGTAGAAGTTAGTGTCTTAAAAGAGTTAGATAAAGAGTCAATAGAAAAAGACCTTGTAAATATACAAAAAACAACAGGGCTTAAAAAAAGCACACAGGTCACTCCAAAGCAAGTACAAATATGACTCAGTCATTGCCCATGCCGGTGTGAATGACCTGAGACGTACCTCCCTGGACTACATGAAAAGAGACATAGAGGAGCTCTCTGATTATGTAGCCCAGGCCGATATGACCCTGACCCTGAGCAGCATCTTACCCTCACCAAGAATGATGCCACAGTACAAAGACAAAATGATCAGCTTTAACAATTGGCTCAATTACTGGTGTCATTCTAAGGGGATGCAATGTCTGTCTGCTTGGAATGACATGCTTGACAAGCCATGCTGCTTCGCAAGGGATGGCTTGCACCTGTCACCCCTGGGCTTCCGGATATTGGCCAAGGCTCTTGCCACCCCATAGTGCCTTTTTTAGGCAAGGCTCAAAAGACAAACCCACCTCCCTAGAAAACACAAGTGGAAAAAAACTAAGGGTAATGCTGCTCAATGCCAGAAGTCTAAACCTCAAGATGCACACTCTCGAAGCCCTCCTCAGTATGGAGAACATCGATGTCTGTGCAGTGACTGAAACCTGGTTCAAGGCTCCTGAGAGCACCCCAGCACTACCAGGTTATACCTCTTATCATGCTTTTTGACCTCAAAACTTGGACCGAACCACAAAAGGAGGGGAGTGTCCATATTCATCAAAGATACCCACACCTCCAGGTTAGTGGCAACACACAAAGCATCGGAGACCATCCATGTGCAACTAACCATAGGCAAAACTGCCCTACAGTTTGTAGCATGCTACAGACCACCCTCTCAAACTCAGGAACCCCACTCCATCTTTCTGAAGACACTGGAGAGTATGAATGTCTCTCCAAATACCATCATATTGGGAGACTTCAACTACCTAAACATAGACTGGGAGCATTACTCAAGCCCCAACACCCTAGCCCAAAGGTTCCTAGAATTCATAAACTCAAATGCAATGGAACAACTAGTCACCACTCCCACAAGCGGAGATAATATACTAGACCTGATCATCGCAAACATGGGGACACAATGCTCCACACCGGAAGTATACCCCTCATTGGTGAGATCAGACCATAAATTAATCTCACTGGAAATCCACATCCCGCCCCCACCCCCAGCACAAAAGACCACAGTGAAGAATTTCTCAAAAGCTGACTTCACACTTCTTAAGACTGAAGTGGTATCCTTCAAGGCCCCTGGGCCAGTGGAAACCACAGCCCACACCAGTGAATCCTTTATAAACGCTTTCTACGGACACCTTCAAGAATGCATGGATCATGCAATCCCAAATAAAACCAAGACCCATTCCCCCAAAGGCAGGTGTCCTGTCTGGTGGACCCCAGCCATTAACAAGCTTTACAACAGGAGGAGGAAGCTACTACATGACAGAGCAAAATCCCCAAAAGGGAAGGCATCTCTGATCAGTACTAGCAAAAAACTACGATCACTCATAAAATCATCCAAGGCCAACTTTGAGAGAAAAATCGCAAAAGACACTAAACACAATCACAATTATGTTAGAAACCTGGGTGGAAACTCCCAGATATGCTCAGAGTTAGTCCAAAATGACAAAAAATACACTGAACCCACAGACATTGCCAACATACTGGCAGACAGGTTCAGTGCAAATCCCCCCCCCCCCAAAAGAGAAATATCTATCCCAGCAGAGTGTAGCCTCCCTGACATCTCAGATGCCCAGGTGAGAGCCGCCCTCCCCTAAGCTAAAAATACAGCATCAATGGGACCAGACAGTGTCTCGGGTTGCGTGCTACATGAACTCCAAGAGGAACTAAACCCGCACATAAGGCTGCTGTTTAATCTTAGCCTTACTACAGGATACGTACCCAAAGAATGGCGTACAGCAACAGTGGTCCCACTCCACAAAGGAGGTGCTTCTACGGACCCTGGAAATTACCGCCCCATAAGTTTGATGAGCCTGGTCTGCAAAGCTATGGAGAGGATCATTATGGAACTCATAAACAAAGACATTGGGGACCTACAGACCCTGGATCCTACCCAATTTGGCTTTGTCAAGAGCAGATCCTGCCTTTTGAACCTGGTTGACTTTTTTGAAACAGTCACTAAGGCCATTGATGAGGGAAAGGTAGTTCACACAGCCTACCTTGATCTTGAAAAGCCTTCGACACAATACCCCATTCGGGCATCATAGACAAGCTCACCAGCTTAAATGTAAACCCATATGTCATAAGATGGGTTGCAAACTGGCTCAAGGACAGAACCCACAAGGTCAGAATTGCTGGAGCCATGTCAGACTCTAAGCCAGTCACAAGCGGTGTCCCACAGGGCTCGGTCCTGGGACCTCTCTTGTTCAGCATTTATTTTTCCAAGGTGCAAGCAAACATAGGAGGATTGTGTCTGACAAAGTTCGCAGATGACTGCAAACTGGGTGCCATAACTGATACTCCAGTGGACACAAGCATCCTTCAGAAAGGCCTCATAGAAATGGATAACTGGTGCCAGAGCCATGGCCTTAAACTGAATGCCAAAAAATGTATAGTCATACCCTTTGGGAAAAACAAAGTACCCACAAATTACCACATAGGTGGTAATCCATTAAGTACGGAAGAAGTAATCGTGGACCTAGGGACCCAAGTTGACAGTAACCTCTCATTTGACACTCACATTGCCAAGGTGGTTAGGAAGACCTTCCATATTATCCACCTTATCATGAAAGGATTCACATCTAGATCAAGAGAGGTCATTGTGCCCCTATACTCTTCTCTTATCAGGCCCATAATTGAGTACAATGCACCATTTGGGATGTACCTTACCCGACACCTGCAGCAGTTAGAAAGACCCAAAAAGTACCTCACCAAGAGGATCAAGGGTCTCAAACATATGTCATATGCTGCCCGGCTGAAGAAACGCCAGCTCTATTCAGTCGCATACCGCCTACTCAGAGGCGATCTATGCCTGACGTACAAGGCCATGTCCAATCCGGAATTAATGGACATGCTCCACCTCAGAAAATCCAAATCCACCAGAGCCATGAGAGCAAGAGATTTGAACCTCAACACAGAAATAAATAGGACATGCTGGAGGGACAGATTCATAACCCAGAGACTCCCTACACTCTGGAACAGAATCCCAGTCCATGTTAGGCAGAGCCCCTCACTAACTCTCTTCAAGAGAAATCTTGACGAGTGGATGGGAGATCGTAGGTTTACCCCGGGGGTCATCTCTGTGTCACTACTAGACACAGGCACAGTAAACTAAACCCTAAATGGGCATAGTATTCTCATTCCAAGGGGTGGCGAAAGCCACACACACTCTGGCTAGGCTTATAAATGCCCTAGGGCAGATAGCCTAGTATGAACCTATGAACCTATAAGAAACCGATCAATGCAGATTAGCAGGTATATCACCAAAGGAGTACTATGCATACACCACCTCCAAAGGGTTACAGTTGCCATATGTACTATTTCAGTTGGCACATCAGTTGGTCAAGTTAAATCACCAAATACTGAGCCACATAGTAACTGATAAGTTATGGGTAGTTGTAAAACAAAAGTATTGGAACCCAAATTTAAAAAAGGTCTGCAAACTGATTATAGAAGAATGTTTAATCTGTCTGCAGGTAAATGCTAAAAGCAAAAGGCCTCAGTTACATCGAGTACAGCCAGCAGATGGACCACGGTATGCAGTTCAAATAGATTATGCAGGTCCATTACCAACAACAAAGGGAGGTTACAGGTATCTACTAGTAGTAGTGGACGTCTTTTCAAAATGGGTAGAAGCAATTCCTACCAAAACCATGACAGCAAAGGCAACAGCAGAAGCCTTATGGAAAATATTTTTTGTCATTGGGGATGGCCATGGGTCATATAGTCAGACAATGGCCCACAGCTTGTTAATGATCTCATTGAACAAATGTGTAATTAGGCATACAGCAAAGGTTTCATGTACCATACCATCCACAATCTAATGGCATTATAGAACGTATGAATCGGACGTTAAAAGAACGTCTAAAAAAGGCATGTTTGGAAAAGGGCAATACATGGGTACATCATCTGCCTGGTATTTTAATGGGTATTCAAGCAACACCAAACCACTAAACAGGTATTTCCCCATATAAAATAATGACAGGCCACAAAATGCCCATACAATTACCATTTGACCCAGATTTACCTAATGTTAGGCCCATGCTAGAAATCAACAAACATCAGGAATGGCTAACAGCTTACTAGTATATGTGACTATAATGCAAGGGAGCAAGCCTTCCATCTATGGGAAAAAGTGCCAATATTACCAGCTGAAGAAAACCTTCCCTGTGGAACCAAAGTATTGGTAAAAACATTCCAAGCAGAAGGACCATGGGCTAGCAATTGGCAAGGCCCTTTTGAAGTAGTAGAACAAATTGGACCGTTAGTGTACAAAATCAAAGGAAAAAAGAAAAACTGAACAATGTTGGTACATAAAGATCAACTAAGAATAATCAAAAATGGTGAGCAATGTAAATCTGATTAAATGTATTCTCTTGTAGGTTTACAACAGAGAAAACCATAATGAAATTGACATGGTTTAAAGTGCATCCTTTTGGAAATCCAGTTTGGGATGACCAAAGGCAAAATGATTCAACAATGGAATTTCTATTTAAAGGATGTTTTTTTTTAATTGATAATAGCTATCATACTAACTATTATTGTATTGCTTAGTATTAAATTATACTTACAACCTGTTAATCAAACTGTAAAGTTACATAAGAGAGAGAGTAAAGAAATGTGGAAAAATGAACAAGATTGGTCACCATCTTTTAACACTTTTTTAGCAAGACGATGTTGGTATGCAAAAAACATGAATGTTTCTAATTGTTGGGTATGTAGTTTAATACCAAAAATAACAGGGGTAATGCCTCTAATACCTATTCCACTAAATTCTCTTAGTAGTTGGAGGGTATTAATAAATGAAAAAGTAGATCAAGTCATAAATGTACAATTATGTAAAGCAAGAGTACAGTTATCTGCAATAGTGCAGGGGATCACATGTTTTCAACAAAATGGAACTGTTCTAGTGGGTAATAGCAATTGTATTCAAACAATTGAAATGATAAATTTTCACAACCACATACCAGTACGTGGAGTATTTTCTCATGTTTTTCCTATTTTAATACCAATTAAGGGTCAGTTAATATTAAGTGACACAGCAGTATTTCATTTTTCACAAAATTATAAAACTGAGTGTAAAACCAATATGACATGTTGGCAAAGTAAAACAGATAAAAATTTTACAGTTGTACATGATAAAACTCCTACTATGGGGCAAGTAAATGGCAGTCTGGTAAATAGCAGTGTTCCTCTATCAGATGGGTTATATTACATCTGTGGTAAATATGCTTATAAATGGTTACCAAAGGGATAGGATGGCACCTGTTATATAGGATTAGTGGTACCAGCAATGCATCATGTAAACGAGTTACCAAAAGGAAGCATTAGAAATGCAAAAAAAAAAGGGATATATTGCCTGTGATTGAAAGTCCAGAAAATCCAGTAGATACCTTAGATACATCACATATATATCATCAAAATCTTGATTATATTAAATTAAAAGATATGGATTTAGGAGATGTAATCTCTGGAGCAGGTGTTTTCCCTTGGTACAGGGCTAAAAAAGCCATCTGGGAGCTGAGAAAACTATCTAAACTAGTTGAGGTATTGGCAAATGCCACTTTCAACGCAGTCCTTGACATTACTGTCAAAATGACAGCAATACGAACTATGGTTTTGCAAAATCGAATGGCATTAGATTACATATTAGCTTCTAAAGGGGGTACATGTGCTTTAATAGGAGAACAATGTTGTACATTTATTCCAGACAAAACAGAATCTGTAAAAGCACATTTAGAAGTGATTACACAAGTGTCTCAACATACTAGAAAAAACTGGAATGATGATTGGAGTGAATGGTTTAGTAATCTATTTACAGGATGGACAGGAAAAATCACTGTATTTTTAATTTCTTTTATTGTTATTGTAATGCTTGGTTGCATATTATTTACATGTATTAAAGTCTGCTTAGCAAAAGCTAGTCAAGTTACTGTTGTTAATTGTCATAATGAAAAAGTATTATCAAATAATGCTGAATTTATTTCCCTAGTTTAAAATAAAAAAGAGGGAATTGTTAGAGTGTGCTCAACAATACACTAAAGTTGAAAGTAACTTTGCTACAAATATGCAACATAAATAAGGTATAAGATACAGCTTGCTTAAATGTAGAAATAGAGTTTAGCAATATGTGATCAGCATCCATACTAAATGACCGTGGCTTGGAAAATAAGGAATCTGCTGAATGGACATTATTTCCTTACAAACAGGATGTATGCAAGAGCAAAAATGCAAAATCTGCTTTTAAAGAAGACTGTGACAATCTGTTTCCTTAAAAACATATTTTTCTGCATATAAAAATAATGGATACAATATGTTTCCTTAAACAACAGGACATGTTTCTGCATATAAAAATAATGGACACAATATGTTTCCTTAAACAACAGGTTCTGCATATAAGACACAATGTTTCCTTAAAGAACAGGACATGTTTATGACACTGTTACAATCTGTTTCCTTGGCACAAGAACAGATGTTCTTATACAAAAGACAAAAAAACAGGATGTTCACACTGTCAGAAAAGCTGAAAAAATAATATTATTAAGTCAGCAGTTTGTGTCAGCATCTGTAACAATCACTATTGTTTCTACAGGATGAGCAATTCTCCAAAATAGAATACCAAGAGGAAATGTATATGTATGTGCATGACTAAAATTGTATATAAAGATCTGTATGAATCTGGTTATGTTAGGGGTATTTGTAGAGACACATTTGTCTCGAGGTAAATGTTGTATCTCTCACATCATCTGTACTTTATGAGAAGTAAAGTGGAACAGTACTTTAAGCTGCAACGTTAGTCCATTTGGTTTATTATAAAAAGTTATTTGTTACTGCTCTAAGTTGATGCTGCAAAGTATATTCTCTCATCAGTGTATATTCTGCAAGTTTCTGTATGCAGCAGACTGTGAATGCAAATATAACCAGACTTTGATTTTAGCAGAATCCAGTCAGCAAGACTGAGTGTCTTAAGAAGACTTCAAATCCATCACAGTAAGCAGCACCATATAATTTTTCACATATATGCCATACAGATGCTACTAAAATTTACACTAACAATAAAAATGCACATTAACAATAAAATACATAATAATCATAATCATAAAAATAAAAATAAAATACATCCTATTATTTATGAATGTTCCTATTCTTCAAAATAGGCTTCAGAGGACCTCTATCATTTATCCTCCCTCTCTCATTCTCATTCACCATTTCTATAACCATAAACATAAAGGAATGATGGGTGAGTTTCCATTTTAATTTTATAAAGAGATGAAAGGAGGTAGTAGATAGCTTGAAAGAGATAATCAGCAGAATGAGCAGGGTGAGATTACTCAGGAATGTACAAAATGCAAGGGAGATGAGACCAATAAGGGTGAAAATAAGGACTGAAAGACCAGACTGGTTATAGATTGACTTCTATAATAAATATTGTTGAGGTAATGCTAATAAAAGTATTATCAGGAAGACCAGAGTAAGTAATGTACAATTTAATGAGAAAGAAGCAAGTTGTACTTATGCATGAATCATGTACCACAAACCTGTAAACTGCTGGAGGAGACAGGAATGAAAGGAAGGGGTAATATGTGATATTAAGAAAGCATCTAATGGTCCTGCTACTCTACATAAAAAAATTAAGGGTATTTGATATGCAGATTAACTGCTACCAAAGATCTATACAAAACTAATTGTCCTAAAAGTATTGGGGCAACTTCCCTGACCTCATGTGAGAGATTCATCCATCTTATCCCCTTAACTTCATGTAACCTTCTCCATAGATGCAGAACCATATGTTAGGGTTGTGTAATGTTAAGGGGGACACCATAAGTATTCCATTACCTCCTTTCATCTATGCTCCTAATGGCCAGATTTCAGTACACCATTTTTTTTGTATGACAACTTTAGTTAGGTGGCTTGCCACATCACTAAATAGAATGTGGATTCTCATGGCGTATACTGAAAGGATCTGGTTTGGGGAAATATTTAATCTGAAGTTCTTTATAAAAGGGTGAAGCTGGTGGTTTTGATGACTAAGGAAGTTATGGAGCAGAGGATGTAACAATGGTTTCCATCTTACTCATGTCTGTTCTTGCTAGTAATATAGATCTTGGCATGGAAATTAAGAAGTTGACTATAGAAAGATGAAGTAATAGGTGATGGCATAATCAGAAGCTGAGTATGGTATGTGACAGAGGGAGTAAAAGTGAACGACATGTCAGGAAAGGTGTTTAAGGTGGCAGAACTAAAAAGACATGGCACTGCATCAGAATCCATGTCTAAATTAATTAAAGAGCTACAAAGTGTTTAGACTTACCTGGACTGGGATACACTAAAGGTGGAAAGAAGGATAAGGTAAACAATAAAATAAGGCTGGAGCATGTCAGATCTGAAGATAAATATATAAGCAAGAAATGAGGGACAGGTAAAAGGGGAATATGAGTAGTGGATAAGGAAGATCAGGGGAATAAGAATATTTGAGAGGACTGCATACAAGGAGATATGGAGAAATGGATTGTTTTCAGACATACTAACATGTAAAGAGGATATGCAGAGAAATGGGCGAATAACAAACTGAGGGAACATGTTATATACAAAACATGATTCAGAAAAAGGAACACACTCTAAAAAGGATTAAGGAAGAGAGGTGAAAGAGCGTTAGCCTAGTTCTGAAAAGGATGAATGAGTGCAGGACAAAAACATTTTAAGGAGGGAGCAGTGATGACTTTTTACATATCTATGTAGTGCTGCAATAGGGGCACCTGATAAATAAAGTAAGTGAAAAAGACTGGATAATATAAAAGGACATCTGAAAAGGTAGAAAATAAAGAGGCATTGTAAGATTTGAAAGAGAAACAGCAGCAAGGAAAATAAATATATTGGAAGCTAGAGAGTAGCGGGAGACAATGGAGACCTAGGTAGGTATGAAGGAAGTCAGAATAGTGTGGGATCACAAGCTATAGATATGGGTTAGATGTACTTTTTACCATACTCCACTGGCTAAAACAGGGAGGAAGAGTACAACCAGCTGCTGAAAGTGAGGAGAATAGGGAAAAAATACTGCACACGTTATGGTGATTAAATGAGTTAGATGGATAAGTATAAGTATATGATGTATGGAAAAATGTGTGGAATGTGACAGCAGCTGAGCATGATGCTTTGGAGTATAAGGAAAAGGATGAAAGCCAGAGAGAAAGAAGACATCTCTTTTAGTTACAGTGAAAATGCTGTAGTGAAATATTGGAAAGAGGGAGCCTAAACTGAGATGGGGGGGTTCCTATTAGCTTGTCAAACACTCAAAAGAGTGAACACTCTTTGATCGACAGCTAATAGACAAAACTTAAAAAAGTCGAACGGCCGGAACAGCGATTTTTTTTTTCCCCAGGGAAAAAAACATTGCTGTCCCCCCCCAAAAAAAACCCAAAAACAAATCCACAAACAAAATTAAGTGGGGGGCTTCACCCTCACACCCCCAACATGGGGGACTATGTCCCCCACACACCCCCTACTTAAATATACTAACTCCGAGATCGCACCACCCACAGTGGAGGAAACTGCAGAGTCCCGACAATGGCCCAACGATTTTTTTCCCAGGGAAAAAAATTGCTGTCCCAGCTGTTCATCTTTTTGTGGTTTTGTCTGTTAGCTGTCAATCAAATTGCATTCACTCTTTTGAGTGTTCGACAAGCTAATAGGAACCCAAGAAGGGTAAGGGGGGAGTGTATGTAAAGCTGGAGAACATGGCAACAACAAGAAGAATCACAATATAATTAACAGAAATAGTTTACCCTGAAGAAGACTACATAAATATGCATTTCTAATGTGAGGAATAAAAATTAAAGAAAAAATTCTTAGCATGTGTAAGATATCACAACTTATAAAGCAGACCAGTGGAGAAACTATACAGCTTGTTTTAGGAAAACTCTCCTGCAGATGTCCACATAATATTTTACCTGTTTCAACTTAAGATTGTTTCGAATGTCATTGGCACAAAGTTGCAGTGACGTGACATAACCCCTTTCTGTTGATATAAGCTCTTCAATTGCCATCTTCTGTTTTTGCTCAGATTTGCTTAAAGATACATCCTTTTCACATTGTGAGTCGAGATAACGAACTTCATTGACTGGATCATAAATATGCTGCATTTCAGAGGTCTCCATATTGACACCACCTGCCTAGGAAAAGCACAGAAGATTAATAAGCATGACTTACGACATTTTCGTTTACACACACACACACACACACACACACACACACACACACACACACACACACACACACACATGCACGCACACACACAAAGTCTCTACGAAATATGATGATTAGGTTCACAAAACTGCTATTTATAAACTTTCAAGATTTTAGTGAATTATAAAAGTTCGGCTATCATAGTAGCAGCTGTGTATTTTGCTAAGAAAATGTTAGGAAATGAGATGACATACACATTGCTATTAGAATGACTGGAAAATCTCAGACAATTTTGATGCAGTTCATTATTGGAATAAAAAAGAGCAACTGCTACATCAGATTTGACAGCCTGTGAAATGATTTACATCTAAGAGTCACCTAGTGCATGTGCATTTTTTAAACTATACATTGTTCCAGACATTGGAATTTACTGAAAATTGTAGTAATAAGACAAAATATAAGCTGGCATTTAGTGCAGTTTGGGAAATATTTTTTTCACTATGGAATGGCAATGTTTACCAACGTGCAATCAGAAGTGGTCACCATGCCTTAGGTACTGGATAATGAAAATGGAGGGCACTGATGTTAAAGATTCCCTTTAGATTGTAAATTTAGTGAGTTCAGTGGAAATGCAAGGAAAATATAAATAAAAGATTAATGAAAATTAAAAAAAGATCAGATATATGTGTCTTCTTTTAGGAACATGAAATGGTATGAGAGATTTTTACTGCAGTTAATCTGGCAATAATAACTGCATAAATGTTTTTTCATTTTTATATGTCACATGGGGACAAGGGATTAATAATGTTTTTCACTAGCTGTTAATAAAAAAACTGCAGTGCATAATTCCAATAATGGAACTTATACATGTAACTATTTTTTTTTTTTTTTGCTTAATAGATCTTGTGTGTGGGGGTACCTCTCTTTTTTACACTATACCATAACTTGCAACATGAAGGAGTCTATGCATGAAACAAAAGTACAGTTGTGTACACTTACCATAAATGTAGATGTTCTATCGCAGTATACACAAAGTACAGTTGTGTACACTTACCATAAATGTAGATGTTATGTCGCAGTATACACAAAGTACAGTTGTGTACACTTACCATAATGTAGATGTTTGAGTGTATTCACTATTGCAGTCATCACATTTGGGTTATCTGCTTGCAGGTAGCTCTCAGCCGGCCTGATTATCAAAGTCTTGGGTCCTGCATTGGTTGCTGTCTCTTCTTCCATGACATCAGGTAGTCAGGGGTATAAAGCATGCAGCCGATGCCATTACATCAGTTTTTCTTGCCCCACATGTCAGGTGCCTCATAATGGGAAGCAATTACATACAAGATTACATCTTCAATTATAAGCAAATACACCAGAAAGCTTAAATACAGTAAACAAGAAGGGAGATATAGCCAATAGAAGTCAGGGGGCTGTAGGGAGGGTAATCAGGACTGCAACAGTGACTGCACTCGAACATCTACATTTACGGTAAGTGTACACAACTGTACTATGTTCTTCATGTTTCACTTTTGCAGTCATTACAATTGGATAGATTCCCAAAGCTAAGGAAGGGAGGAGGCAATTAGAGAGCATTAGGACCAGCTATTAGGCCCTGAAAGACTGCAGTGGCAAAACCAGCTCTGGCTTTAGAGAAAACAGGCAAGTGGTAATGCTTGGTGAAGGGATAAACAGAACTCCAGGTAGCAGCTTCTAGGATGTCCCTGGTAGGAACACCTCTGAGAAAGGCTGTTGAAGTTGATGCAGCCTTGATGGAACATGATCTTATCCCTTGTGGAGTAGGTTTTCCATGGTGCTTATAGCAGAAATGAATTGCAATAATGGTTTGATTTGACATGACCTTCCCTTCTGCCCCTGCAGCAAAGGCAACTAGCAGCTGTTCAGTTTTTCTGAGAGGCTTAGTCCTGTCCAAATAAAATCTTAGTTGTCTGTGCACATCCAAAGAGTGCAGTATACATTCTCCTTTGTTCTGTGGATTAGAAAAGAAGGTTGGCAAATGAATGGACTGATTAAGGGCCACACTGGATACCAACTTGGGCATAAAAGAAGGCTTGGTCCTGAGGGACACCCTGTCTGCATGGAAGATGATGAAGGGCTCAACTGCCTTGAGGGCCTGTAATTCAGACACTCTTCTTGCTGAAGTGATGACTAGAAGGAAAGCTGTTTTCCAAGAAAGGAATTTCAACTCTGCAGTTACAGCTAGCTCAAATGGAGGTAGAGTGAGCTTTTCCAGTACAAAGTTAAGGTCCCAGGCTGGAGTAGGGGCTCTTCTGGGTGGTGTTAAGTTTTTGGCCCCTCTGAGGAATTGCTTCAGCAGTTGGTGAGAGAAGAGGGGTGGCTCCATATTATAATGTGCTGAAATGGCAGAGGCATGAATTTTAATAGAAGAGAAGGAAAGGCCCTTGTGAAGCATCTCTGTTAAGTATTGAAGAATATGCAGTAAACTGGGCACTGCTGTGCCCATCCCCTGAGTTTAGCTTCAGGAACAGAATCTTTTCCACTTTTCAACATAGAATTCTTCTAGTACTAGGCCACCTTGCCTCCAGAATGACATCCAGCACTTGCTTACTGAGGGATGGTAATGGAGAACTCTGGTAATTAGCCAGGCTGCAAGGTTCAGGGTTTAAAGCTAGGGATGCAGAATCTGGCCCTCCTGCTGGGACAGCAGGGAAGGGGTTTGAGGCAGGTGCCATGGTTCCAGCTGTGGCACACTGCACAAGAGGGGGTACCAGTGTTGGCGTGGCCAGTTTGGTGCAATGAGTATTGTATTGGCTTGTCCTATTTGATCTTTAGTAGAACTTTGGAGAGGAGAGGTAGAGGGGGAAAGGCATAAACTGAGAGGTTTTCCCAGGTGAAGGACAGAGCATCCATTTTCCAAGCTTGTCTGTGGGGAGTCCTTGTGCAGAAATTGTCCAGTTGGTATTTCTGAGGGGAGGCAGGCAGGTCTATCTCTGGGCTCCTCCATTTGTTTCTCAACATGTTGAATATCTTTGGTTCCAGTTTCCACTCATGTGGATCCATGAGATTTCTGCTTAGGTCATCTGCCAGTGAGTTTAGCTTGCCTGGCAGGAATTGAGCCTGTAGGTGGACTTGGTAGCTCAAGGCTGTGTTCCACAGAGCCATGGCTAGTCTGCAGAGGGGGTATGAGTGGGTTGCCCCCTGCTTGTTTATGTATCACATAGCAGTGGTGTTGTCTGTTTTTACCAATAATTGTCCTGGAAGGATGTGGTCCTTGAAGGCTATCAGAGCATTCTGTACAGCTAACATTTCTTTTTGATTGGTATACAGGTGCATTTGACTCGGGTTCCATTTGCCTTGAAAGCACTGTCCTGCCAAGTGAGCCCCACATGCATAGTCTGATGCGTCTGTTGTTAGGGTTTGGGTGTCAGGGGGTAGAGTGAATGGCAGTCCCTTGTTGAGGTAGCAGGCCTCTGCCCACCAAAGGAATTCTGTCTTTATACAAGGGATTATAGGAATCACTGATTCCAGGTCCTGAGAATATTGACACCATAGGCTTTTTAGATACCATTGTAGTTTCCTCATATGCAGTTTTGCATATGGAATTAGTAGAATGCAAAAGGGCTTGAACCCCAGAGCTTGCAGTATTTTCCTTGCAGTTAACTGGGTTTTTGTGGCCAGTAATTTGAAGAAGGCTGTCAGGTAAACTTGTTTTTCTGGCATGAGGTAGGCCATCTGGGAAGTTGTGTTCAAGCTTGCTCCCAGGAATTCAATTTGTTGGCAGGGTACTAGATGAGATTCCTTTTCATTTATGGTGTACCCCAATGAGGTTAGCAGTTTCTTTACAAATGCCAGATGATTTAACAGTATGTCCTGGCTTTCTGTCTGAATTAAACAATTGACCATGTATGGGTAGATTTGAATATTTCTTTTCCTGCAAAATGCAATGACTGGAGCCAGGCATTTTGTGAATACCCTGGGTGCAGTAGATAAACCAAAGGGCAGTGCAGAGAAGTGATAGGACATGTAGCCTGCTCTGAAGCGTAGGTATTTTCTGCAAGAATCCCTTATTGGGATGTGCAGGTAAGCTTCCTTTAAATCCAGTGTTGCCAACCATACATTTTTGCCCAGCATGGAAAGCAGCTGATGAAGAGTCAGCATTTTGAATTTTGGAATTACCAAAAAAGTGTTTAGGATACATAGGTCCAGGATAGGATGCCAGGAGTTGTCTTTTCTGGGTACCAGGAAAAGTCTGGAGTAAAAACCTTGTCCCCATTCTTCTGCTGGGACAGGCTGAATAGCCCTGATACTTAGAAGAGAGAGAACCTGCTGTTGAGCCTCTGCCCACTGATTTGGGGGTAGGTCTGGCCAACCTTTTGGGGTTGGTAAGGAGTGGAAGTAGAATCTGTACTCTTGGGAAACAATATTTAAAACCCATTTGTCTTGGGTAATGAGTTTCCAGTTTTTTGCATGCAGGGCGATCTTTCCCCTAATGGCGCGAACTGCACGGTCAGTTGAGCAGGGCTTGGAAGGTTTAAGGTTAAGTCATTGTGACAGTTTACCATAGGGGGTGTCTTACTACTTCCAGCTTTGGAAGTGGGAGCCCCTCACTGCTTAGGCCTGTGAGTACCTTGAGACTGTGGCCCAGGTGGTCTGCTGTTCCTGGATTTGGACTGAGAAGGCCTGGAAGAGACAGGAAAGGACCAGTTCTTAGAAGGCCAATGCCCACTAAATCTGGGAGGCTGTACTTGCAGGAAATCTTTAAGAGTTTGCATACATTTAGCTTTTTCCTCCATCTTTTTAAGAACTTCTTCTGCTATGTTGCCAAACAGGCAGTCTTGGTTTAAGGGAGCATCCAGTAATTTGGCTTTAACATGACCTGGCAGAGTTTGCTCCTTACGCCAAGCATGCCTTCTAGGAACAGACCCAGTAACAGCAGCCCTACATGATGCCTCTAAGGAGTCAAAACCACACTGCAAAGTATGTTTACCAACTTGTTCAGCAGAATGCATTAAATCCTGTAATTCTTTATTTTCAGCACAGTCAGGAATCAACATCAGTTTCTGTTAAGTAATCCAATAAGATGCTGCTGGTACTTTAATATATGAAACTGGCAGATTAAGGCCCTAATGGCCAAAGTAGCAGAAGTGTATATCTTCTTACCCCATCTGTCCAGGGCCCTGGAATCTCTATCAGAGGGGGTAGGATTTCTGGCATTAGTAGCCTTAATGCCTCTGGGTCCCTGTGAAAGGGTCTCTGGATCTGCAGTAGGATTCTTAAAGAGGAACTTTTGAGAATCAGGTACTCTGTGATACCTGTCAGGTTTCATGGGAGCCGGAGTTAAAGTGTCTGGGGCCAGGCTAGATTCCAAGAAGGCATCATCTACAATGTCCAGTACAGGGGTATAGCTAAAGGCCTGTGTTGAGGCAGGTGTAAGAATTCCCTAAGCCTCTTTTTGGAGTCGGAGTAACCCTGGCTTTCCCAGCGGAAATGCTCCTTAAGAGTATGCAAAGTTTCACCAAAAGAGAAATCTTCTGGAGGGTAAGCAGAGGAAATGGAGTCCTCTGCATCAGAATCCTCATAGATAGATAAGGGAAAATCCTGGTCAACAGAAGAAACAGAAATTTCAGAATCCTGATCAGAAGAATCAGAAGGAAAATCGGTTCTAGGTCTCTTAGAGGGAGAAGGGTGGCTTCCCCTAATTAGAGTAATAAGGTCTTCAGCCATTCTTATCATTTTTTTTTAGGCATATGGGCCTGATCATGCGGTCTGGACATCAGTTTTCTAGGCGCGGATCGAGTCTTAGGCCTTGAAGAAGAAGATGGCATCAGTTTGATATGCAAGTCAGTAGGTTTGAATACACCCTCAGAAGCCAGTGCCTGCACAGTGGCTTCAGACCCATCCAAGGTAAAGACATCCACAGGTTCCATAGTCGAAGAAGCATCTTGTGGCATACCGGACTCCGAATGGGTCTCAGTAGAGGCCTGCGAATCTGAAGTAGCAGGTATCAGGGGCTGCGAAAGTGCCTTACTGAGTACTGGCGAACTGGTGACTAGCTTAATGGAAGCGTCGTCAGCAGCTTTGGACCTATGTGGTCTGTCTTTGTCTTTATCTTTACATTTTTTCCGAATGTCAGTAGTCGGATGGCTTACCAAAGCCATTTCTGGATAACTGAACTGAGTACCAAAATAGTTAGATGCAAAAATGAACCGACGACGAATAGTACAAGGTTTGAATAAGGCACAAAAGCGACAGCGTGGGATGTTGTGGCCTGGGCCTAAGCAAGGAAAGTATGAATGAAAATCTTTATGAGGTATTTGCTTTCCACAAGAAATACAATTGTTAACTTTTACTGACATCGGTTTAGAGCAAGAAAAAGGACCCCCCCCCAATGGGGCACTTAGCTTTTCAGAAGACTTCGGTTCTGAAACCCGAAAATGAAAACTTCAGGAGTTGGCCAATCAGCACTTGCAAACTGCTTCTGCTTCGGGCAACGCACGTCAAGAAAGACTGATGTAATGGCATCAGCTGCATGCTTTATACCCCTGACTACCTGATGTCATGGAAGAAGAGACAGCAATCAATGCAGGACCCAAGACTTTGATAATCAGGCCGGCTGAGGGCTACCTGCAAGCAGATAACCCAAATCTAATGACTGCAACAGTGAAACATGAAGAGCATCACTGAACTGCAATATCACTGTGGTTATCAGGACAACTTCTGTATGAAGAGTCATATTATCACATTGTTATGTGGATGAAAGCACTATTTAAAC
The DNA here is from genome assembly GCF_019279795.1 of Protopterus annectens. Classification (NCBI taxonomy): domain Eukaryota; kingdom Metazoa; phylum Chordata; order Ceratodontiformes; family Protopteridae; genus Protopterus; species Protopterus annectens. Next base: position 1,742,687,873 of record NC_056732.1, on the reverse strand, counting down.
TGATTGTGTCATGTTTCTTTGAACTTAGAAGAGGGGGTTCCTCTCACTTCTACACTAAAAGGCTACACTCAGTTATACGAAAGGGTTGTATTACTGCATTATATAGCAATACTAAATTATCAAAGAAGTGATACAATATATATTGACTAGTTTCCTCACACGTAGTATTTGTTAAATGTTTGAGATGTTTGTATGAGTATATACAGGAAAGTGAATAACAAAAAGGGATAAATGACTACAAACTGCATTTGCAGAAATATTAATCTATTAAGTAAACTACAATTACTAATCTTAGAAGGAAGGAATTTATTTTGCAATAGTGAGTGATTAAGGTTTTACAAACCTTGACTTTATGATTTGATACAAATTTTCATGGTGTATTAAGTGAATGAATTTTCCGTTGCTGGGTTTATGGGGTTTTGTAAGATCTCTATAAATGACTACTTATTTTGGATTTTATATTTTAGATATAGTTAACCAACTAGTAGTTACAAGTTTGGTTTTGAATATGTGTGTATGTAAATACCCTGTAATGTAGATATATTAAAGGTTTTCTTAAGGAAGATATATGTGATCTATATTATACAGCGGTGGGATTTTACCTCCACTTGAAAAGTTTACAGAATCAAATATAGTGGCAAGTGTTTTACTATCAAAATCCTGAATGCAGATTATCTGCAGATGGGATATTGGATGGCAGATGGATGATTATGGTGTTGCTGAACATCAGTAGCTCATATCAGTGAATGTCAGTGTGGATTCGCTGGATGTGAAGTTGATCTAAGGGCTACAAATCACAGTACAGTGTGGATTGGGACACTCATCCCTTTCCTCACTGTAGTGTGATCTCAGAGTTGGAATATATAGTTAGCAGGGGGGGTGGGGAGTGCAGCTCCCCACAAGGGGTGTAGGGGTCTTGCCTCCTTGCAAAGATGTGATGTGAAGTGTACTTGAGCTCCTGTGCGGACATCATGTTTTACGTTCGGTGATGTAGTCAAATCTGCTGAATTCGTTCAGAAGATTTGACATTTAACCTAAGTGTAATTTGTGATTCAGCCTTTCTGTTTGAGGTTCCGAATGGACTTTTGTAACAATTTTCACAATTTTGATAGTAAACCGTGGCAAGTATATGTTGCATTACTTTAATTGTTGATTAGTTGGCTATGGCTTGCATAATTAACCTGAAAAGGTAAAGTGATTATCCCATTCTGTGTGATCTGACTTACTAGGTAAATATATTCATCTGTGTCTGGATGTTTTAAGTATTCATGCACTAGAGTTAAGAATGAAGTTCACCTCTTAGTTTTGAGTAAATTGCTATAGACTGAGCTGATGCTAACATGCGAGGTTCACTGTAGACTACTTACATTGCCTCAGGGTGCCCAGAGCTAGCAGACTGGCAACAGAAGGTATGACTAGCTGTGACGTCATGATATGTAGCATCTGGTAAAATAGGGAGTATTAATGAAGTATAAATGGGGGAAGGGTCTAAATACAAAGACTCAAGGGGAATGGTGGGTCAAAAGCTCCAAAATTACAAATGAATGCGAACAGTAGCAGCAACTGATGGATACAAAAGCCTATACATTTGGTAGCAAGAACTTATGGATATGCAAGCAACCTTCACCCCCCCCCCCCAACATAACCCAAATGACACATAGCCCACAAACTCAGTGGGCCACTCAACCACAGCCCATAAGGCATAACATTGTACCCAACACTCTAGTCATAGGTGACTCTATAGTCAGGCACACTGATGGTCCACTCACCAGGCTAAACAAGGAGAAATTTACTGTCAGCTGCCTGTCAGGTGCCAGGATCCGCCACATACCATGCACTCAGGTCACTCCATAACAAGTACAGATATGACTCTGTCATTGTCCATGTTGGTGTGAATGACCTGAGACATACCTCCCTGGATTACATGAAAAGAGACATGGAGGAGCTGTCCGATCTTGTAGCTCAGGCAGGTATGACCCTAGCCCTGAGTAGCATCCTGCCATCACCCAGAATGATACCACAGTACAAGGACAAAATGATTGTCTTCAACAATTGGATAAGCTCCTGGTGTCATTCTAAGGGGATCCAGTATCTGTCTGCCTGGGATAACATGATCAACAAACCATGATGCTTTGCGACAGATGGCCTAAACCTGTCGCCCTTGGGATTCCGGATACTGGCTAAGGCTCTTGCCACCCCTATAGTGCCCTTTTTATGCAAGGTTCAAATGATAAATTCACCACTGTGACAGGTACAAGCAAGCAAAATCTGAGGGTATTGCTACTTAATGCTAGAAATCTAAACTTCAAAATGCACTCACTCGAGGCACTCCTTAAAATGGAGAACATCGACATCTGTGCAGTGACAGAGCCTGGTTCAAGGCTCCAGAGAACACCCCTGCATTACCAGACTATAATTCATACCACACCTTTCAGCCACCTGACCTGGACTAAAACACTACAGGTGGAGGCATGTCCATATTCATTAAGGATATCCACACCTCCAGGCTAGTTGCTCAGCGTAATGCATCCGAGATTATCCAAGTGCAACTAACTCTGGGCAAGGCCACAATCCAAACTGTAGCTTGCTACAGATCCCCCACCATGCCCTAGGATTCCTACTCCTCATTTCTTGATACACTGGAAAATATTAGTGTACAACCTAACACCCTAATAATGGGCAATTTCAACTACCCCACCATTAATTGGGAAAACTACAAATGTACCAACTCTTGTGCTCAACGTTTTCTGGAATTCATAAATTCCAGTGCCTTGGATCAACTTATCCACACCCCCACCAGGCTCAGCAATATCCTAGACCTGGTCATTACCAACATGGGCAACCAGTGTTCCACACCAGAGGTCATTTCCTCGTTGGTCAGATCCGACCACAAGCTAATCACCCTAGAAATCCACATCCCACTCCCACACGCCATTAGGGAAACCACCATAAAAAATTTCTCCAAAGCCAACTTCATACTTCTTAAGACAAAAGTGGCAAACTTCACGACATCTATGCTGATGGACAATGGAGGTACGACTGCTGACTCCTATACAAATGCACTTTATAAGCACTTACACGAGTGCATGGATCGTGCAATCCCTAACAGAACCAAGATGCTATGCTCCAAAAAAAGGAATCCAATCTGGTGGCACCCTGCCATAAACTAACTCTACAACAGAAGAAAGAAACTGTTGCAAAAAAGAGTAAAACCCCTGATTGGAGGAACTCCATGGTAAGTCTCAGTAAGAAGCTGAGATCCCTCATAAAATCCTCCAAAGCTAGTTAGGAAAACAAAATCGCCAATGATTCTAAAGACAGCCACAAAGCATTCTATAGCTATGTCAAGAATCTCAATGGCAACACTCAGATCTGCTCTGAGTTACAGCGCAATGGCACTAAATATACAGAACCAACTGATATTGCCAACATCCTGGTAGATAGGTTCAGTGCTAACTTTACCCCTCCCTCACCCTATAAAGGGCCCATCTCTATACCAGAAGAATGCAAAGTTCCTGTAATCACGACTGCACAGGTAAAAAACACACTCTCCAAAGCCAAGAACACAGCATCGATGGGACCTGACAACATCCCAAGCTGCTTTCTACATGAACTACAGAATGAACTGGCACTCCACCTAAGTATCATGTTCCATCATAGCTTCACCTCAGGCTTTGTGCCCACTGAATGGGGCACCGCAACTGTTATCCCACTCCACAAAGGGGGAGCCACCATGGACCCCATGAACTACTGCCCCATTAGCCTGATGAGCCTGGTTTGCAAGGCTATGGAACGTATCATCATGGAACTTATAAACAATGACACTGGTAATCTCCACACTCTGGACCCTACCCAGTTTGGGTTTGTAAAAGGCAGATAATGTCTCCTAAACCTGATACACTTCTTTGAAGCAGTCACCAAAGCTGTAGATGAGGGTAAGATGGTCCACACTGCCTATTTAGATCTCGCCAAGGCTTTCAACACCATCCCCCACTCTGGAATTATAGACAAACTCACTAAACTAGGTATAAATCCCTAGGTCTCAAGACGGGTTGCCAACTGGCTCACTGACAGAACCCACACTGTGAAAGTAGCAGACTCTAAATCCAACTTCAGACCAGTGACAAGTGGAGTACCACAGGGTTCAGTCCTAGGTCCTGTCCTGTTTAGTATCTACTTCTCTGAAGTACAGGCTAACACAGAAGGTCTTTGGCTAACAAAGTTCACAGATGACTGCAAACTAGGAGCCATAATCAAAACTCCTAACAATGTGGACATCCTACAAAACGGCCTCACTGATACAGATGCCTGGTGTCAAAGCCATGGCCTCAAGCTCAATGCCAAAAAGTGCATTGTTATCCCTTTTGGTAAAAACTCTGTACCCATGAACTACCACATAGGTGGTAGTCTACTTAACACCAAAAATGTGATAAGAGACCTTGAGACACAGGTGGACAGTAGTCTCTCTTTTGATAATTACATTGCCACAGTAGTCAGGAAATCCTTCTAAGTGACACACCTCATCACAAAAGGTTTCTCATCCAGAAAAAAAAAGAGATCATTGTTCCCCTCCACTTATCACTCATTAGACCCATTATAGACTACAACACCCCTTTTGGTATGTACCTCACAAGACATCTACAACAACTGGAAAGGCCACAGAAATACCTCACAAAGAGGATTACCGGCCTCAAACAGATGCCCTATGCAGACTGTCTCAAAAACCTCCAGCTTTACTTTGTCGCATATCGCCTACTCAGAGGCGATCTCTGCCTAACATACAAAGCTATGTCAAACCCAGAGCTGTTGGACATGCTCCACTTAAAGAAATCCCAATCCTGCCGAGCTACATGCTCTAGGGACCTAAACCTTGTCATCACAATAAACAGAACATGCTGGGGGGATAGATTCCTGTCCCAGAGACTTCCCATACTCTGGAACAAACTACCTATCTATATCAAATAAAGCTCCTCATTAGCACTTTACAAGAAAAATCTTGATGATTGGATGGGAGATAGGAAATTCACCACGGGGAATCACTTCTGTGGCTCTGCTTGACAGGGGCACAGGAAAATAATTTTCTTGGGTGGCAAAAGCCAGGGTACAGTTTGGCTAGGCTTATATAGGCCCTAGGGCCAATAGCCTTGTACCTACCTATTAACATACGAACCTCTGAACTTGAAACAGAAACTATCAATTTAGCTTGTATGCTGACACTGCTATTTTATGTATTTATAAAGAATATAACACCAGACCTTTGAGAACTCAAAATCATAACATATGCTGACATCATGGTAAGTTATAGGACCAATTCACCCACCTCCACCAGCAAAGAACAACTAGAAGACATCCCTTGAGTTTCTGATTAACTGGACCATTTGGCTCATTAAAAATAACCAAGAAAAATAGTTATGATTTTGGTACAAGGCATGACTCACAGCCATCCCTCAGAATTGGACCATACTACTGAGCAATAAGGAAACCATTAAAACTACTCCTTACATCAAATGTTTAGGAGTCTGCCTAGACCAAGCTCTCTCCTTCCAGTATAACGTCAACATAACAAAACCAACTGGCAACTATTTTGGTCAAGAAGACTTCTCACTTTGTATGCACAAAAAGTAGAATGGCCATTATCATAAGAATTCTGCTAGCCCAACAGTATCAAACAAAAAACTAGCATCTCTTCAAAGCACCACCAACAGTATGTGTAGATTCATAATCACTGCACATTACTGAGGAAAGCAAAATGGCTGTCAATAAAACAGAGCTAATTCTTATCCACAAACTGTTGAGCTCAGACTCATTCCTATACTTCGCTAACAAATAGAACAAAAGAATACCCATTTGCAACCTAAAATCCCACATCCTGTCTACCTCCTCTTTACGGACTCGAAGAATCAAACTTCATAACTTTCATCCCATTTAATCTCTAACATTCAAATCTATTTCTTTTTCACAGATTTCTGCATACAGTCAAACAATTTCTAGTCAAAGACTACCTATAATTGCTTCCACTAGTGTGGTATCACATAATTACCATATATGTTATTTTGAATATTTTGCTGCCTGCTGAATATCAGAACCCCCCCCCCCCCCCCAGTCCATTGGCTTATTCATTCCTCCTAGAGTGAGAGATGTTCCTGGCCTAATGAATCCCTGTGAGAGGTGAGAACCAATCATAGGGTCATCATACTGGTAGCCTTTAAACATTTTTGTTGTACATCTCTAAATTGAGCCTCTGTTGGTGAAGTGGCCTCCTGCATCACCATGGCAACAATGCCTATGCCCCGATAAAGAACTCTTTGACATGCCCACATAAGTGCTACCATTTCTGGCTTGTGGAACTCCCACCCATATATCTTCCAACTTGTAACTTTTCTACAGGAGACTGACTTTTCCACTCTTTGGAGTGCCAGAACATGATAGGGATAGGAACTGCCATGACCCTTTAAATAAAGATGGCAAATGTCAGTTTCCTGAGTAGCTAATTGATCTCAGGTTATATGAGTCAGAGTCAGGCTTTTATTTATCTGCACCACAGAGGTGGGTACATAATTACCCTATTCTAAGTTCCTGCTCTCCTCAGAAACATAAACCAACTCAACATATGATAAGAGGAATAACCCCTTCCCATCGTACCATCTAGCTATGCACCCGGGTATTACGTCTCTGCTCTTAAACTTTACCTCCTCCCATTCCCAACATACCCAATGTATATACCATATATATCACGTTTAGCAGGTGTGGTTGTATTACTTCAGTCTTGTATGACTTACATAGCTACACAGGCTGTTATAAAATTGGTTTTAAGTAAAAATGTTATCATTTATATAACTGTAAATGTGATATGACATATAAACATATCGATCTTTGCATGTGAGATTTCATCTTTGTTATACTTGTATTTCATTATATTCATATGCCTCAATTACCTTTCCTAGGCTGAACCTGAAAATAGTTTATTTATTTATTTATTCATCCATTCATTCATTCATTCATTCAATCATACTTGTTTTTTAGGGTAGAGCACTGACTGCCCTAGACCATTTTCTAACTCATCCTGGGATCTGTGTCCAGTTAAGTGAATTGCTCAGAGTCACATAGTTAGGCAATTTAGGCAGAGTACTCCAAATAGTACAACCTCTGCGAGTGAGGCAGCTGCAGGGTCCGAAAGAGCAAAGTATTCAAACAAAAAGAAAATAGGGCTAGCATACAAGGCACCTTAAAAATAAATTTATTGATTGAGGTTCTTGAAAAACAGATCGGTTTCAGCAAATATTTAGGCTTTGTTAAATATTTGCTGAAACCGGTCTGTTTTTCAAGAACCTCAATCAATAAATTTATTTTTAAGGTGCCTTGTATGCTGTTCCTATTTTCTTTTTGTTTCAATTTAGGCAGAGACCACTAGACCACAGGAAACAGCTTATTAACAGCTTCTTAATCCTCTAAACCAACTTCCAGACGTTGGTACCTTTGGAGCAGTGTTCTACCTCAATTAACAAAACTAAATAAATTAATGTACATAGTACAATACTATAAACATATAAACTAAATGAATACACTAAATTAATATATAAATGTCAAAATGAAGTCCCAGCCACCACTTTTCAAGCAGCTCAGGTAATGCCACAATGTATTTCCCATCCACCTCATTTTCCAGTACAACAGTTCAACATGTTAATTTTCCACGGGTCAACAGTTAAGAGTCCAAAAACCTTTAATTAAGGAATAAGCAGCTGCAGCCTTGTGGCATACAGGGCTAAAACACTCACTTTGATCCAGATGATCCTAGCTTAACTAGCAGCTTGGACACTGGAAGGCCCAAGGCAAGAAAAGGATGGCAGTGAGTGATTAACATTTACTTAGCACTACAAGGAGAGAGAGGCAATGTGGATGCTGTATCGTTAACTGTAGGTAGCAGCTAGAGTGTTAGGGAACATACACTGCACATGGCAGGGTTGGCCCTGGGTCAACAGTAGTCTTTTCTGACGCCTACTAAAGCAGTGACATAAGTAGAATTTGTTATCTGCTATGAGGATGGGGATAGAGCTGAAGAAGGAGGAAAGCTTACCTTATTGACAAAATGGCCAGCTACCTCCACTTGACACTTTCTTACTGGGAAACTAAAGTTTTTAGAGCTCTTGATCTAATCTGGGGATAAATGGGCCAGGCTCTCATCCTAGAGAATTGCATGAAACAATATAGTGAAGATTAAGTAGTTACTCAGCACTGGCTAGGCAATAAAAATAAACAAATAAAAGAACAATCAAAAAGTAAAAGAAAATATAAAATGGATGGGGTGTGACTCCTGAACCATCTAAAATACCTTTGAGATTATCAAATCTTGGAAATTAAAGATGCCAATCTGTGGTAGCTTTTGGTGAAACAGAAATATCTGACTGAAATAGCAGCTTATAGTCATACAGATGCATGAAATTGTCTCTGGTCATCCAGTCCAAGATTGTCCATAGAATTACCATCAGTGGAAAATAAGAATGATTAGTCAACAGAACATTATGCAGAACAGTATGCAATGTCAGTAGTATACAAATTAGACCTGTCTTCACAGTGTACAGGTATGGACCCCTGACCACAACTCAGATGACCCAATTTCGATTGTTAGCCTGAACACTGCAGGATCCTGTCAGAGGGTTAGAATGAGTGGAATACATTAACTCATCCGTCCTAGGGGCAGGGCCCAAACATTTTATTGGCAAATGAATCATTCCACATGTGCCCCACGTTCTTAGCATTCCACCTTTATGATGGCAGAACAGGGAGTATACATCAACTAGCATCAATTGCTGTAATTCCTTTAGTATGATACTTCATTTGCTTAGTTAGGGATTCCATCCCACCACCACAACCATCTCAAAAATCTACACCCCCTGGTATGGCTAAGCTGCCATACCATCATCTCTCACCTCTCTGAAAAGGTTGTATGCCAGTTTTAGGTTTAGTAGACTACAAGGTCAATGTTTCCCTGGAGAGGGAGACAGGATCCACCTGAAGGGTTACCATAGAGTTTGGATGGATCCTTTCCCAGGCAGATAATGGGGGGGGGGTCTGCTGGAAAATTTAGAGGTAGCAGGCTATAATGTCATTCTCTCCCTCAAAGAGACCACCTGCAGGGTTAGATCATGATTTAACTGGAATACCCCCTATAGAACAACAGTGGAGAGAAGAGTGAATATGAATTATATATATATTAACACATGGATAGACTGGAGGAAAATAAAATTATCAAAAAAAATTGTAAAACAAGTCCATGACAGTAGCTAATATCAGCTGCATCATGACTCCAAAAGTGTCAGAAAAAGCTGACATTTCAACTAAATGAAATTAATATACTAAACTTTTTGTGCTACTTTTCTGTCACCCATTTCAGGGTGTGTAGTGTTTTGTGCTATATCATTAACCAGGAACACTGCAGGCAGTTCCTCAAAATATGTCTTTGTTACTTGAATGGTCTTCAAATGACAAAAAAAAATACATTGATATTTGCTTTCTGTATCAGTATTGTATTAGCTTATACCATCTGGAAGTAGGTTCCTTTGCCTGTTTATCCATATGAGTGAGAAGACGTCACTGCTGCAGGATGCATTAACCTTATGCCTGTCCCATTCCACCCCATATCAAAAGAAAACTGAGACATAAATGTTCTAACCCTGCTGAATAAAATCCAGTTTGTCCGTATATAGTTCTGCACAGCATTTTTCTGATTCTTTTCTTTTATTTTCTCATGTCCTTTTCAAGTCTGAAGTCAGGAGCTTGTGACACACTGATTTGAAATACTCCTTAAAAGGAGTAAAATTGCACCCTTACCAATATGTACAGAAATCTACATTTATCGGGCTGAATAAGCTAGTCATATTCTTTAAAAGGTCACTAGGTATTTATACCTGGAATGAGCAAAATATGTCAAGTGGTAGCCAAGATGCACAGAGATCACTACATATTCAAATATGAAAAATACATAATGAGACAAAAATGTACTTAGAATTAGTGTCATAATGCATACTTTTCTAGGAGATGCACAAGAAACACAAGAACTTGCAGCAATAAATGTAAACAAAAGATTGAAACAGCGGTTTAAGATACAAGGTTGTGGGGATTATTATAAATAATTCCTAATTTAATAATATATTTTGAAGTTCTAATAGGGAGAAATACAGGAATTAAATTCCTGTTCAGAAGCATGCAGTACAATGGCTTCTGTGCCTCCCTTATCACTTTTATCATTCAAAGTACAGTCAATGGATTTTTCTTTTCCTGTTTATGCTTTTAACTTCCTATTCCCAGTGTTACCTGTAACGTCTTTTTAGATGTTCTTCTATATTACTGTTGCAGTATTGCTAAATATAAGGGATGTCTCATCCCAGGCAGCCTGACGCTCGCCCAGTGTACATTAGATTAAAAGATCTTGTTTGCACCGTCCGTCACATTTATGCTCCCTAAATAGAACATAGGGCATAAAAAGGACATATGGATGCAACTACCCAGAACTTCTTTTGCCGCCAGTTTGAATGCCATTGCTGCCAGTTGGTTTGGAGTTTTTGTTACTGTGTTGTATTTTGCAATATTAGATATATATTTTTTGGTTTGGGTTGTTTTTTTTCCCCTCTTACTTTCTTGATTTTGTATTTTATCACTACCTAGCAGTTCATGTCATCCAAGAGGGGAAGATGTCAGTGTGGGAAGTGGATTCCCCATAAGGATCATCACGAACAGTATCTTTTTTGTTTGGGTGCTTCCCCACAACCATAACTCTTGTAGTATCTGTAAGGCATCTGTGCCTAAGATGGTCAGAAGCCATTTGTCTTCTTTGTCCATTTATCTGCCAAACCAGAAGCATAGACAGTTGACCCAGGGTACACTGGCAGAATCCTTTAACCCTAAGATACTGTCGTTAGATAAGAAGAAGACCAAGAAGTCTCAGACAGATACTTTAGCTGTCCAGCCTTCAGCATATATCCCTCTAGAAACTAGTGATAACTCTGTAGGTCATTTGGTGTTTAAATTGGATTCCTCTGCCACAACCCCACTGAAGGCCACCCTGGATCCATCTTTTTGAATGTCCTCTGAGGCTTTGCAGGCATCTGCTCCGGACATCGAAGGGGAACAGTGGTTGCTTATCTTGGAGGGTCCTAGAGGGATTCCGCAGATATTGGTTAGAGAGGACATCCCAGATTCCCTTCTCAAATCTTGCCATGGTTTGGAACCTCTGTTTTTTGTTAGAGCTGATGTCCCCTCTAACAAAAGACAAAAGTGATACATGTTTCAGATTGTCCTAAGAACCTTCAAAGGGAATGGCAGGAGTTTACTCAAGGCTTGTTCTCTGCCTTAACGGCCCTGAAGCCTCCTCAAGAGGTTTCAGTCCTTGCTCCTCCTTGGACCTCGACTCCTTCTAAATGGTTTAGGGACCCAGATTCATTGGATGAGGATTCCCTATCTGGTAAGGGGTCTTTGTTCTATTCTTCTCAGATGCCTTCACCTTTGGTTTACAGTGCTGATCACAAGGAGTCTGTTAACCCTGAGTCTCTTTTCGAGGAATTGTCCTTGGGGGCACAATTGCTAGGATGATGGAATTCTTTAAGTGGGATTCTTCTCAATTGTTGGATATTCAGAGGAGACATTATACGTTGATTCAATTAGATACTCCTAAACATTCAGCAGCTCCTCCTGTGTTGGCTGCTTTGTTAGATACTTTCATTGCTGCTTCCCAGTTTCCTGATTCTTAACCTCCTGCTCCTAAGAAACCTGATAGGTTCCATAAGGTTCTTGACGATTGTCAATTTTTATTTAAACATCCTTCTTCTGATCCTGCTGTGGTGTCAGTCTCTTCTGACAAGCCCTCTAAACTTTTGCCTTTGGATGAGGATAGCAGGGCAATGGAGAGGATTGCCAAGAAGGTTTAAACTGCTTCTACTTTGGCCTTTAGGGCAATTAATTAACAGACCCACATGGCCAGGTATACTCTGGCCTTGATGGCTCAGGCTAGTTAGGTTATCTCTACCATCCCTGATTCTGAGGGTAAATCCTGTTCCTTATGGTTCTGCTTCTCAAGCAGCTTGCCACTCTATTAAGTGTAGCTATGATGCTGCTGACCTCTCTTCTTGGGCTGTGGCTTCTGGGTCCATCATGCACCATTATTCTTGGCTTCATCTCCAGTCTCCTTATGAGGATATTAAGGCCAAGTTGTTGGATGCTCCTTTGAATAATGGTCATCATTTTGGGTCTGTTGCTGCTGACTTGATTAAGTCTCTTTAAGAGAAAGGTAAAGCCTTGCAAGACCTTAAACATATTTTTGTCTCTCCTATCCCTAAGTTCCAGAGGACTTATCCTTCTAGTTCTGCTTTTGTTCACAGGCAACTCCACTAGGCCTCTAAGACCAGAAATGGTGGGATGAGGGCTCCCCTCTCCCCGCTATAACTTCTCAGATTTTTGTGGCCTAGAAGCCTCCTTTCTCTGATAAGCCTGCTTCTCTTTGACAATTCCCCCCCCCCCCCTTTAGCACAGGTTCCTTTGTCCTTTCAGCTCTCCCTTTGTCTTTCACATTGGCGTCTCATCACCTCAGACTCTTGGGTTCTTTCCGTCATTATTCAGGGTTACTTTATGGTATGGGAGTCTCTCCCTCCTTTTCAGGGTTTCCTCAATCTCCTCTAGAGCAACTTTCTCATTTCCTAAATGTCCTAAGGTACCTGTTGAACCAAGAGACCATTAAACCTGCCCCCCCCCCTTCCCAAGTGGAACACGTTTTTTTATTCCAGGATGTTTCTGGTTCCTTGAAAGGAGGGCACTTGGAGACCTACTTTGGATCTCTCCCAGCTCAACACCTTTCTTGAGGTCCCTTCTTTTCAAATGCTTACTCGTTCAAACTCAGTTTCCTCTTCAATTACACCAGGCTTTCCAGATGTCCCTGGATCTGAAATATGCTTGCCTTCATATCCGTATTCACCCTCTCTTCAGGAGGTTTTTATGTTTCTCTGTATATTTCTCTCATTTTCAATTCTCTTCTTTGCCCTGTGGCCTCTATACTGCCCCAAGGGTATTTATACAATGCCTAGCTCCTGTGATTGCCTTCTGCAGGCTCCAAGGCATTCAGATTTTTCCTTATCTAGATGACCCGTTGCTTCAGGTGCCTTCTCCCAGTCGATTGTTGCAGGATCTGCAGTTTACCATCTCTCTTCTTCAAAATCTGGGGTTTACTACTTCCAAAAGTCCTATCTGATTCCCACTCAGGATCATATGTATCTGGGTTGCAGGATTCAGATGGTGCCTATGTTGGCCTCTCTTCTGCCTCCAAAGGTTTTGTCATTGGCAACCTTCTTTCAGTCTCTTCTTCCCCTGACAGCCACGCCAGCCATCGAATTTCTTTGGGCCTAGGATTCATGGCCTCTTCTATTCCAATGCTTCTGCTTGCCAGACTGCACATGCAGAAACTTCAATGGTACCGCAAGTCAGTTTGGCTGCAGCATCGTTACCCTCTAACTTTCAGGGTACCTCTCCTTTCCTGTCTCAAGAAGGAATTTGAGTGGTGGATTTGACAGTTTCCTCTCAACCCAGGCCACCCCTTTCAGCCTGCAGTCCCTTGTCATGAGTTGTTCACTGAAGCCTCAAACATGGGGAGGGGGGGCATCTCTGGGTCATCTGATAGTTCAGGGTAGTTGGTCTCCCCATCAGCAGTCACACCATATCAACATCAAAGAGTTGGGGGCTATGATTTTGGGCCTTTAGGCTTTTCACCCTATGTACTCTCAGGGCCCCTTGAAGGTGTACAAAAACAACACTACCATGATGTGTTATGTCAACAAGAATGGGGGCACAAAATCCTAGCTCCTCTACAGGCTGGTGATTCAGTCTTTGGAAGTGTCTCTCAGTTATCCGTTAACTCTTCAGGCTGTGTACATTTCTTCAGAGCACAAGCTTGTAACAGATGCTCTGAGCAGGTCTGAAATATGGGCTCATGAATGGATGCTTCACAGAGACATGTTTCTGGACATTGTCCATCAGTGGAGTATTCTTCAGGTATCTTTTTTTGTGACCCCTCTGAGTAGACAGCTTCCTCTTTTCTGTTCCAAATTGCCATACCATCTGGCCTGGAAGATGGACAACCTATCATTTCCATGAAAGGGAAGGTTTCTTTAGGCTTTCCCTCCTCTTCCTCTACTTCCACGAGTCCTGTAGAAGATTCAACTGAAGTCCACAAAAATCCTGCTAGTGACTCCTTTTTGGCCACAACAACACTGTCTTGATGCATCTGTCCAGGGGCAATCATCACAAGTTACCTCACCGATTGGATCACTTCACACAGGAAAAGGGGTCTCTCACCCATCCCTACTTGTCGACTCTGCAACTGACATTGTGGGTGATAGGGTTTTGATCGCTTTCTGGCACCTCTTTTCTGAGGATGTGCTCTGGGTTTTATAGGAGGCAAGGAAACCCTCAACTAGAAAACCTTACGAGTCCAAATGGAAGAGATTTTCAGTCTGGTGCTATGCTTGTAACCAGGACCCTTTTTCAGTGGGGGTCCTTTTAGTCCTCCTTATTTCGGTAAGTTGCTCCAGTCTGACTTGGCCTATTCTTCCATGAAGGGCCATTTGTCAGCCATTTCTGCTTGTCTGCCCTTGACACCAACTTTGACTTTTTGTTTTGAGGTCAAATAATTTCTTAAAGGTGTCCTGCATATTAGGCCTCCAAAAAGCCTATTCATCCTCCCTGGGACTTTAATTTTGTTTTGGAACAATAGATTCAGGCTCCTTTTGGGGGCGGCCATGGTGGTGCAGCTGTTAGCGTTGCTGCCTCACAGCAAGAGGTTCTCCCGTTCGATTCTCAGCTGAGGTGCTTTCTGTGCAGAGTCTGCATGTCTTCCCTGTGGTTGCATGGGTTTCCTCTGGGTGCTCCGGTTTCCTCCCAGAGACATGCAGTAGGTGGATTGGACACTCTAAATTGGCCCTAGGTGTGAGTGTGTGTGCCTTCTGTGGAAGGTTGGGTGCCAGGCTGGCAACTCGACACTGTAAAACTCCACTGCCAATCATGAGTGGACAGATGATCTGCTGTGGCGACCCCTAACCGGGAAAAGCCAAAAGAAGAAGACTCAGGCTCCTTTTGAGCCTGCAGATTGTGCTTCTTTGCAGCATTGTACCTGGAAGACTGTTTTACTGCTGGCTCTTAAATTTGCATGGAGGGTTTCTGTGCTCCAGGCCCCTATGGCTATTCATCCTTTTTTTTTTTTTTTCAGGGACAGGGTGTCCCTTTGTACTAATCCTTCTTTTATAACCAAGGTGGTGAATGAGTTGTCTTTAAAGCAGTCAGTACACCTCCCTTCCTTTTTACCTTCTCCTCAGTCTGCTACTGAGAGGATCCTGCATTTCTTGGATTTGCATAGACAGCTATGGTACTATTTGAATAAAACTAGGACTATTCATAAGTCTGATCAGCTTATGTTTCCTTTCATTCCAAGTCTTTGGCTTTGGCTGTTTCTAAGCAAATCATCTCCTCCTGGACTTCTAAGGCCATTTCTTTTTGTTATTGTTTTCATGGCAAGTCTGTCTACTTCTGTTAGAGCTCATTCTGCTCAGGCTGTTGCCATCTACTGGTGCCTTCTTCAAGGGATTGGACACAGCTTCCATCCTTGAGGCTGCTACTTGGTCTTTAGTGCATACATTTACTAAGCATTATAAGCTGGATATGGTTTCTAATGTCAGAGCAGGTTTTGCTGAAAACGTGGGTTTGTTGAGGGCTGTTCTGAACCTTCCACCTCCCATTCTGTTTCTTGAGCTTTTTTTACTGTCCCTTATATTTACAAATGCTGCAACAGTGATACAGAAGGACATATTACAGTTGTGTAAAATCTTACCATAAAAGTAGATGTCCTTCTCTTCACTGTTGCAGTATTCGCTCCCTCCCTCCAAACCCCTCTTGTTTCTTCTGCATTTTTTCCTTTGGTTGTGCATGGATTCTTTTGTGCTATGACGCTTGTTCTCTACTGGGGCAAGTCAGTGATGGGTAGTTACATCCATATGTCCCTTTAATGGCTTACGTTCTGTGCACGGAGCATAAATGTGACATACGGTGCAAACAAGATCTTTTAATCTAATGTACACTGGCCGAGCATCAGGCTGCCAGGAACAATGCATCCCCTTTACATTTATAAATACTGCAACAGTGAAGAGAAGGACATCTAGTGTGATGGTAAGAGTCTGCACAACTGTACTTTACTACCTATTCCGAGCCCCCTACTTGAAGTAAAATATGGTTTTCAGTATTTGACAATTACAGCAAGTCATGTGATGCAGCCAGTGACAAAGTGAATCTGAATGCACAAGAAAGTAGTTTTGTACACTTAAAATAAATGTAGCGGTTCAAGTGTATTCACTGTTGCAGTCATCACATTTGGGTTATCTGCTTGCAGTAGCCCTCAGTCGGCCTGATTATCAAAGTCTTGGGTCCTGTGTCGGATGCTTCCAGAATATATTTGGTAGACACTCCTCTTAGGAAAGCAGTGGAGGTAGAAATGTCCCTAGTTGAGTGGGTCCTAACAGATTCAGGGTGCTTTTTGCTGTGGTAGGTGTAACAAAAAGAAATACAGTGAGAGATCCACTTGGAGAAAGTTTGCTTGGATTTTCCTTCAGACCCCAGGGCAAACGAAACAAACCATTGTTCTGATTTTCTGAAAGTTTTAGTCCTGTCAAGGTAGTAGTGAAGTTGCCTGTGTACATCCAAGGAGTGAAGGATTCTTTCCCTTTCGTTCCGTGGCTTAATGAAGAAGGTAGGCAATGTATGGCTTGGTTCAGGGAAGTGTCCATGACCACCTTCGGCATAAAGGAAGGATTAGTTCTAAGTGAAACTCTGTCTGGGTGGAAGATAAGACAGGGTTCCACTGCCATGGCAGCTTGCAACTCAGAGACCCTCCTAGCTGAGATGATAGCCAGTAAAATGGCAGTCTTCCAGGTCAAGAATTTTAAATCAGTTGAAACAGCTAGTTCAAGGGGAGGTAAGGTCAATTTTTCTAGGACAAAGTAGAGGTCCCAAAGAGGGGTTGGCTAACTCCTGTGAGGTTTGACATGCAATGCCCATAGGGAACTGTTTCATTAGGGAGTGGGTTAAGATAGGAGGAAGAGTAGGGATGTGGGCTGAAATGGCAGAAGTGTGAATCTTGATGGATGAGAAGGATAGGCCTTGTTCACCAAGATAACCAGGTACTCCAAAATGGCTAAAATGTTGGTTGAGGCAGGGTTGAAGCCTTGCTGCTGACATCAAATAGAGAATATTTTCCACTTGACAGAGTATGTTTTCCTAGAACTGGACCTTCTAGATTCTTTGAGGATATTGAGCACCTACTACTCAGGAAGTGTTCCTGGTAGAATTTTGACAAATTACCGCGGTGGTACAGCAGTAGCATTGTTGCCTCACAGCAAGAAGTTCTCCTGTTTGATTCTTGGCTGGAGTGCCTTCTCTGTAGAGTCTGCATGTCCTCCCCACGGTCGAGTGGCCTCCGAAAGACATGCGTGAATGGGCGTGCCTTCACTGAAGATTGGGTGCCAGGCTGGCAACTCTGAACCATAAAAATCTACTGCCAATAATTAGCGGACCAGAGTTCCACTGTGGCAACCCCTAACCAGGAAAAGCCAAAAAGACAAACAACAACATTAAGGCAAAGAGTTTGAGAGTCTGTAGGTTGGGGTGCCTGAGTCAGCAGATCCACTCTCTGGGGTAACTGCCAAGGTTTTTCTTTTCTCAAGCTCAGTAGTAAGGGCTACCAGTGCTGTCTGAGCCAGTCTGGAGCTATCAGGATAACCCTTGGTCCTTCTTCTCTGATTTTTAGGAGGACTCTTAGAAGGAGAGGCAGAGGAGGAAATGGATAAAGAAATAGGTGGAGCTAAGGAAGGAGAAGGCATCCATTCGACAGGCTGTGTGAATATTCTCCTGGAACAGAATTTTTTTAACTGAGCACTTTCATCAATGCCAAAGAGGTCTATTTGAGGGGATCCCCATTTCTGGACTATGCTGAGAAATGTTTCCTGATGCAGTTGCCACTTGTGGGGATCCATTAAGTGTCTGCTGAGGCAGTTGGCTAGAGTGTTCTGAGCCCCAGGAAGGTACTGAGCCATCAGGTGCAGCCCCATAGCATTCGCTGTTTTCTCAGATCTGCACTGCCAACCAGCAAAGAGGGTAGGAATGGATGCCCCCTTATTCATTTATGTACCACATGACAGTTGTGTTGTCTGTTTTGATAAGTAGAACCCCTGGTTTCCAGTGATCCTTGAAGGGTTACCATGCCCTTTTGTACTTCCATCAATTCTTTCCTATTTATGTGTTTATATCTGAACTGCTTTTCCAATTTGCCCAGGGACATGAGGTGTTGGAAGTGGGTTCTCCAGACTATGTCTGATGCATCTGTGGTTAGGATTTGGCCCTGAGGGATGAACCTGAAGGGAAGACCCTGGTTCTGTGCACATGCTTGTGCCCACCATGCCAATTCCTCCCTAAGGCAGTGGATTAGGTGGATTTCTGCCTCCAGAAACTGAGTGCTGGCATCACAGATTCTTGAGGTACCTCAGGTGTAGCCTGGCCAGAGTGATCATTATTATACATAATGGCATGTAGCCCAGTGCTCTCAGGAATTCCCTGGCTGAGAGGCATTGCTTCTGGAAGTTATTAGATTAAGAAGGAAGCCTTGCCTGTGGGAAGGAGATTCTTTTGGAGGGAGGAATCCAGCAGAGCCCCCAGAAAAACTATCCTGGTGGAAGGGTTTGTATCATATTGATAGTTATGGTAAACCCTAGAGAAGAGAGTAGGGTCTGGGTGAAGGTCAGATCCTTGAGGAGTTTGAACTGACTCATGGCCTGAATGAGGTAGACATCCAGATTAGGGTAAATCTGGATGCCTCTTGTTCTGCAAAAGGTGATCACAAGGGCCAGACACTTGGTGAAGACCCTGGGAGCAGTAGATAATCCAAAGGCTAGTGCAGAGAATTGAAAGTGACTCTTACCTGCTCTGAAGTGAAGAAAACGTCTGCAGGATTCTTCTACAGGGATGTGCAATTAGGCATATTTCAAGTCCAATGTAACCATTAGAGCCTGAGCTGTGATCATGGGAAGAAGCTTTTGAAGAGTAAGCATTTTAAATTGTAGGATAAGAAGGGACAGATTGAGGATGGACATATGCAAGATAGGGTGCCAAGAGTCTTCTTTCCTAGGGACCAGGAATAGCCTGGAGTAAAAACTTTTTCCTATTTATTGGTCTGGTACTGGTTCCACAGAGCTCTGAGAGTACAGGTTGTGAATCTGAGAAATGACCTCTGCCCTTTGGTTTTGTGGCACATCGGGGTACGCTAACAATCTTAATGGTTCTTTGAAAGTGAGCTTGTAGCCATTTGAGATTACTTCCAGAAACCATTTGTTAGAGGTGATGAGGGCCCAGTTTTCATTTAACAGGGAAAGTCTTCCTCCTAATCTTTCCCCTATCTTGTCCAGGGTTGGGAGTGGAGGGGGTGGGGGATAAGGACAGTGGTAAGTCACTGCTGATCTTTGCTATGGGGCCTGTGGCCTAGAACTCCCCAGCCTGGGTGTTCCTGAGGACCATTGTCTTGCCCTCCACAATTGTGGTTGCTACACATGAGACCTTTCCCTTCAGGTTTTGTTATTACTGTGTTTTGATCGCAAGGGAAAGGACCAGTGCTTAGTGGGAAAATTCCTACTGAGCCAAGGAGGCTGTACTTGGAGAAAGTCCTTGACCATTTGCATGGATTTTGCTTTATCCTACATATTTTAACACAGTCTCAGCCTTTCATCCAAAAAGGGAGTCCTTATGCAGGAGTACATCTAGCAGTTTAGATTTTATATGCTCCAGTAATGTCTGTTCCCTAAGCCAAACATGCCTTCTGATGACTGAGTCAGAGACAGCTACTCTAGGGCATCATATCTGCAGTGCAAGGAGTGCCTAGCTAACTGGAAACTAAAATGGCAGAAATCTAGTAATTCCTTGGAGATGTTCTTGTCCTCCAGGGAGGAAATCTTTTGCTTCATTTTTTCCAAAATACTCTGCTGGTATTTTATCGTACAAAATTGGCAATTGAGGGCATTATAGCCAGGGTAGACAATGTTTAAACCCTCTTACTGAATCTGTAAAGGGCCCTGCTTTCTTTCTCTGTAGGTAGTGGGTTTTTGAAGTACTGGCCCTAACTCTTTAGGGGCCTGGAGTGACAACCTCTGAGTCATTAGAGGGGTTCTTAAAAAGGAATTTATGTGACTTCAGTAGCCTGTAAAACCTGCCTGATTTATGAGGGGCTGGGAGAAGAGAGTCTGGATTGAGAGATGATACCATAAAGACATATTCTACCACTTCCAAAAGGTATAGCCAACGTTTTGTGTTGAGGGAGATTAAGGAACTCTGTGACCCTCATTTTTGCCTGGGTGTACTCCTGTGCTTGCCACTGGAAAAATCTCTCTCATGGCATGCAGTGTCTCCCCAAAGGTAATGTCCTCAGGCGGTGAAGTAGAAGACAACACCTCTTCTCTATCAGAATCCTCAAAGGAGGTAAAGAAGGGTTCATCTTCAAGGACAGAGTCCTCCTAATCAGGGTCTTCATCAAATTAGGGAGTTATGAAAAGGTCTCAGGTGTAGGGTCTCTCTTCCTTTTTCCTGGGGAAGATTTTGGGGGAGGTTTCCTGCCTCTGACCAAAGAAACAAGGTCCTTGGCCAACCTGACCAAATCTTGTTGATAAATCTGTGGGAAGAGAGCCAGTAGACCTAGGCATAGAAACTGAGCTTGAACTCTTTATAGGTGTAGCTTTTGCCTTGGGCATATACACATCTGCTACTCTGATGCCAGTCTCCTTGAAAGAAATACCTGATGTTGGCAAACATCCCAAAGAGACATCATCAGTTAAGGAACGTTTGCCGGAAGTTGAGGTCTGCTTAGCAACTCTGGACATGACTGACACCAAGGTCTGAGCTGAAGCTGAGGGACCCAACAGCATGTCTGATTCCAAAAGGGTCTCGACAGAGGCCTGCACCACCACCTTACCTGTAGAAGGGGGCTGCAAAGGTGCCTCTCCTTCCTCTGCGATAATGAGTCTTGGAGTACTGGTGGACAGAGAAAGGTTGCCGCCAGAGACCCTAAGTTTGGGTCTGTTTTCCTTTTTTCACTTATGGAGCTCAACTTTGGGGCAACCAGTGGACACCATCATGCAATGAGAAGCAGATTGCTGACTAAGGTGCTTAGACAAGATTTCAGCCCTACACCTTATAGTCCTGGTCCAGAAAAGAGGACACAGATGGCAATTTGGGACATCATGGTTTGGGCCTAAACAAGTGACACACAAGGTATGAAAGTCTAAGTGTGGGATTTTTTTAACAATGCCGACAGTTGTTAACTTTACCTGACATGATGAGTCACAAGTAAGAAAAAGAGTTCCCCAAAGGGGTTCTTAACTTTAGAACAATTTCTCACTCACAACTGCTTCGGGCTCCGACGACAAGAAAGACTGATGTCATGCCGTTGGCTGGCTCCTTTATACCCAACTATCCTGAAGTTAGGGTAGGGCATCTGCCAACTCAGGGAGGAGGGAGTTTCTTACTCTGGTATTCTGGCCAACCAAAGTCTTCTGAAGCAGGAAATCCCATACGTAAGGACTGCAACAATGAATGATGAAAAACATCCTAGGTTGTCAGGTCTGTAACTGTACTCACACTTTCCAAAGTTCACTTTCAACTCTTCAGGCATGAGTACTTTACACTTAGTTTAATATGCTAAAGTGCTCTATTGTGCCATGGATGTTGCAGTAGTTCTATTTACAAAGTTCCAATGGTAAGTTTGTTCTTTCATTTATTGTGCCCTGAAAAATATGTTTGACATGATCTTTATGCATACTTATGCTTTGTTTTCACTTCCTTTTATTTTTTGTATGCAAGTATTTTTTTTAAGTTTAAATAAAATCACTCTGCTAACAAAAAAAAATGAATAGCAGGTGTCATTTATAAACAGGCATTACACTTGCACAAAGATTTTGCTCCAACTGCATCCCTTCCACTTTACATTAGTCTCATCTAAGCTGACTTTTACAGAATCTGGGACAAGGGTATGCTTGCTTTAAGCAACGTAATTCAGACCTTGAGATGGAATTAACTGTTCCTACCTGGGGCAGAAGGTATAATGGTATCTCATGTGCATCATTCCACATGTTTGCAAGTGCAAATGCAAGGCATGAGCTCTAACCACCTCCCCACATGAATCAACAGTTCAGCATGTATACAGAGGTCTGGAATCACTGTCCATTTGCCACTAGGTGGTGTTCAGCTACAACAAAAATCCACCCCTCACAATAAATGGCACAAGCATTCTCTCTCCTTTTAGACATGTCAGTGTTTGTATTCAGCAATATTGTTAGACATGTTGCCACTTTTCCCCATGGGCTGGTTAGATAAGCTGCATTTTAAATATCTCTTAATCTCTTTAATCTCTGATTTTTTTTATTTGCACTGTTTGAAAACTATTTTCAACAATTCCAAGTGTTTGTGCAATATAGCCCTGTATTAAAGTCTGGACTCATTTTTGATATTTACTTAGTGTTGTTTCCTGCTCATTTCAGTATATGCTCAGCTGGGCATGGTTGCACATGATCGTGCACTGTTTTGGACTGTTGCATATGGCTGAATGCAATTTGTGGAGACCTGAGCACAGCTACTGAATACATTTGCTGAGAGTCGCCATATTCATTTAGTGCAGAGTTCTGTTCTTGTTGTAGGCATACTGCATATTGCACAACTTTTGTTAAATGTGGGCATTCTGACACAAGGTTAACCATCAGTCTAATCTGCAAATTGCTCCATGACTTGCAATAAGCAGTAGTTGAGGCATCTGAGCCAAAATAATAGTCTGTGCTGTAGTACTTATAAGTTGTCACTATTGCTTATACCAGCTATTTTTCATTATCAATTATTTGTTGTTTGCTGTGCATTCTGGGCCAATGTTCAGCTACCAAAATCTGCAAATTGTCTCGTCACTAGTAGCTGTTGTGGAATACAAGATAAATTGTTAGTCACTGTTTCAAGTATCCATAAGTTCTTGCTACCACATCCATAGCCTTTTGATCCATCAGTTGCTGCTACTGTTCTCATTCATTTGTAATTCTGGAGCTTTTGACCCACCATTCCCCCTGAGTCTTTGTATTTAGACCCCTTCCCCCAATTATATTTCATTAATACTCCCTATTTTATCAGACAGTACAAATCATGAAGTCACAGCTTGTCAGACCTTCTTGTTGCCAGTCTGCTAGCACTAGGCACCCTGAGGCAATGTAAGAACTGTATCATGCTTATGGACAGCTATCTGTTTCTTTCACAAGACAAATCTATATTTGAGAGGTGCAAACATCTACTAATCTTAGAGGCCATCCTTTCTTTTAAACTTACCCAGCAAGGTGTCAGTGCTAATACCCACCTTATATAACCACGCCTACTATGTCCTAAACCAACAAATACGCCTTCTCATGCTCAGGTAATTAAATTCCTCATAGAAATACAAAAGCCTCTTAAATTAAGTTTTGGCATACAGGATACTCAGAGTTACTGCCATTGACACCACAGAAAATAAAATTATAAGGGGGGGGGGTCACTCAACTAGTAAGCCAATGCTCTTATCATAGGATCATAGGAGGTTACTAGGCTGTTGACCCAGAGGTCATTTCAAGCCTAGCCATTTCATCCCCATGTAATACCATAGATACTCTAGTCAATACCCAGGATTGTATTTATTAATGATTGCCCATATCCAGGAGGGTTGTGGGCACTATCCCCAGTAAGAATTTACAGTGCTGCATCGACTCTTCCAGGTTCCTTTTGAACAGTATCATAGAAGTGCTCTGCTTCACATGAATTGGCAGCCTATTCAAAAGACGCAGCAGTCGCTGGGAGGCAAATCTTTCATTCCAGCACATCCTACTCCAGTTGCAGGCCATACTTAGGTCCCTGGAATGAGTAGCTCTGGTCCCATACCCTGTCTAGTCCTGTCTTAAGCCAGCAAGGCCAAGCTAACACACCTAATAATGTCTTAGTCATAGGTGACTCCATAGTGAGACACACAAGCACCACTGTCAGGCTGAGCAAGTACAAGGTGACAGCTAACTCTCGAGTGGCAGGATCTGCCATGTCACTTGGACTGTCCCTTCCCTTCATCCCAGGTACACATATGATGGCCATCTTGCACATGAGAGTGAACAGCATGAGGCACCCCTCCTTGGATCATATGAAGAGAGCTAAGATAGACCTCTCAGAATACAGTTGGAAATTACTGCAAAAGTTGTCTTAAGCAACATCTTACCATCACCAAGACTGATGCCACAATACAAACATAAGATAACTGACTTAAACGAGTGGCTTAGTTATTAGTGCCATTTTTAGGGGGACCAATATATATATGATAACATGATTGATAGCCCTTAATGCTTCCCTAGGGATGACCTGTACCTCTTCCTTCATGAATTCCATATACTGGCCAAAATGCTGCCTTCTTCCATAGTACCTTTTTAGGCAAGATCAGTCTCCTCAAACTACTTACATAATCAGACAATATCAGTACTATACAATAAACATAGTACTGCTCAATTATAGAAGCCTAAACAATAAGTCACACTCCTTGCAGGCATTCCTGACCCCAGAGAATATAGATATCTATATAGTTAACTGAAACATGGTATCAATATGTGTGACTGCACCCTTGTAGTGCAGGCTATCAGTGCTTACACCTCTTTCTTACTTGGCTCCAAAACTGACTGAGTTGTTGGAGGGGCATGTCCATACTGGTAGGAACCCAAATCCCCTCTACACTCTTAAGGCAGTATAATGATCTTGAGATCCTTCATGTCCTAATTGTGGTCAATAAAATCCTGTGCCACATCGCAGCCAACTACAACACTCCCTTCAAGTCCTCTGCAGCCCACAAGGCTTATCTAAACAAACTGCTGTCCCTCCCTATTGAACCTAACACTATTCTCCTGGGAGAATTCAACTATCCTTCCATTAACAGAGAAATTTACACTACCGGAAACAAGTAAGCACAATGATCCCTTGACATCATAAATGTTAGCTTTTTACACAAACTAGGGGCTCAGAAATATCAGATCCAATCCTCAGCAATATAAATACCTTCATGCTCAGCACCTACAATTACTTACATTCAGTGATATTCACTATGAGGCTAAAATGTAGCTTACCATCAAATCCTTCTGTCTTTAGCAACTATTCTAAAGTGAACCTATTCATGCTACCTGAGGATCTCATGAAATATAAGCACCCACCTTCAATCAACCCCATCTTTCACATTGCCGCATGTACGCATAGGTTTTATGCCTGTCTCAAAGCATATATTCAGGTATTAAGTCTCATAAGACACAAATACAACCCCAAGTTCAGGAATAAACTCACAAGTTAGAACTAAAGTATAAACAAAGTATACAATAACAGAATGAAACTCATTGCCCGAAAGAGCAAACTGAATACCCAGACCTCTGTGGTGATCTCAAAAGAAGAATAAAAAACTCAGGAACAAAATCAAATCCTCCTAAAGCAAGTATGATCCGAAAATTCCACCTATGCTAAGGACAACCACAAAGTCTTCATAGGTTCACAGGTATATACTAGGCTAATGCTGGATTAAAACCTGGATGCCATGTCCTTATTTATAAGTTGGGTGACATGGAATGATTTTCTTACTACTTTTGCCACATGTTGGTCAAAGTCTAGATTACTGTTTGCATATGTTCCCAAACCTGGAATACAGGATCATCTCTTAGTTGTACCTTAACAATGGAGTAATTAGCCTGGGTGGTAGTTTTCCCAAAAGGTGTTATAATGCATTTCTTAACACTGAGTTTTAATCTGTGACTTTGTTACCAGTCATTTATCCATGTTAGACCCTTTTAATAGCTATCTGTGATAGCTCCCAATTTGCAGTAATATGGAAATTTAATCAGCTGACTGCAAATTGGGAGTTATCATAGATTCCCACCATGACAAACACATCTTACAAGAAAATCTAACACAGACAAATGTCTGATGTCAGCTAGTCAAAGTCCTTAGAGGGAATGCCATGCAATACACTATGCTAATACATAACAACAGCGCATACTCATCTTCTGAGGACATAGCCAGCATTCTAGTGGACAAATTCAGCTAAAACATGTATCACCTACCTCCCACTAACTTTCCTCATATATTAGCATGCCCACCACCCCTCTAATCACTTTAGAGCAAGTTCTGAGGACTCTGTCTAAGGCTTGTAACACTAGTGCTTTGGCCTAATAATGTCCCAGGCTGCTGTTTTTTGTCAGAGTCAAACTCTGTCTTGTAGACTTCTCACTAGATCTATCTCAGCCTCTCCAATGGATTCATACTAGAGGTATGGAGAAGTGCTGTAGTCATTTCACTCCACAGGTAGGAACTCAATAATGATCCTGGAAATTCTAGGCCTATAAGCCTCACAAGCCTTATCTGTAAATCAGTGCTGCACATCATTTTGGAGCTTACGAACAAGGACAACAATAGCCTTAATCCCTTGTCACAAGCTAGTTTGGGTTGTTAAAGTCCTGTAGCCTGGTGCACTTTTAGCAAGTCACTGATGATTTGATACTGAAAAATCAATTCAAACTGCCTACCTAAACTTGGTCAAGGGCTTTGATGCCATCCCACATTCTAGCTTTTTTCATTTAAGCTAAACAAACTGACTTGCTGACAGAACCCAGTCTATCAGTGTTACAGCACAAACTCATCAAAAAGAGTCATTACTAGTACTGTCCAATTAGGTCCTAGGGCTACCTCTCTTCAATATTTACTTTTCTGCAGTTAAGGCTAACATCAACGGCATGTAGCTGACCCAATCTGCAGAAGACTGCAAACTCAGTTCTGTCATAAATTCCACATCTGACTTCCAGATTCTCCAGGAGGGTCTAACATATACAAACAAGTTTTGTATGGATTATGACGTTAAATCAAATGTCAGTGAATAAATAACCAATAAATAAATAAATGCCAAAGTGCAATATTGTGTCCTTTGGTAAATATTGGCATATATGTACCTACCACATACATGATACCCCTTTGAAAATTGGCACATATATTAGGAACCTTGGTATTTTCACTGACAATGAACATCCCTTTGATCATAATATATCCACTGTCATTAGGACATCCTTTTACAAAAACAGACTAATCACCATAGGTGTGCCTTCTTTGTCTAATGAAGTTATCGTCACTCAAGATGGCTTAATTGATAGGTGTACATTTGAAAGACGCAATTCACATCAGAGAATGGAAAGAGGAATTAGCTTTTATTTGCATCAAACTACAGTTTTCATTATTATTATTATTATTTCTTCTTTCAGTCAGTCAGTTGTACAAGATGAATTCTAACATATGCTTGGAGATCCTACACTAACAGATATATATGCCTATAAATGTGTGTGTGTGTTTGTGCTTGTGTGTGTGTGTGTGTGTGTGTGTGTGTGTGTGTGTGTGTGTGTGTGTGTGTGTGTGTGTGTGTGTGTGTGTGTGTGTGTGTGTAATACTACAAATGCTACTACTCTTCTTAGAAGAGTTCAGTTTGTAGCTTTGTTGCAAAAATATACATTTATACTGATTGATTATTTTATTTTCTTTACCTAGAAGTTCCAACTGGTCACAAGGTCCCTTTTCAGTAGAAAAAAGCTCCATAAACATGTAAATGTATGTGACTTCCCCATTCTGGGCCAGTAATCAAGGAGCCTGAATCCTCACCACTGACACTGGAGAGAGACTTCCATCTGGTAAAAAAAATAAATGCACCCAGTATTTCCAGATGCAGCTGTCTCCATCAAGCACAATTTCCATTAAGAGCACACAGGGAATACACTCAGTCTGGGGGCTGGTTTCTCTCTCTCTCTTTCTCCAGATCCCCAGTAAGACATCCCAATGGCACAGCTGTAGAGTTGAGTCCTCAGACGAGTGTCCAAGCCAAGTCCTCCACCACTCTCTCTGTGAAACCAGTGTTTCATGTACCTGCTCCCAGCAGCTCACACACACACACACACACACACACACACACACACACACACACACACACACACACACACACACACTTTCAGACATGATTTACACACACACACACACACACACACACACACACACACACACACACACACACACACACACACACAAAACACACACACTCTTTTAGACATGATTTACACACACAGACACACACACACACACACACATACCTGGGAAAGGCTGGCACAGATTCCCCAGCTATGCCCCCTTCTGCCCAGACTATAAGTTAGATACACTGCCACTAGACACTCATCCAAAGCCAGCTACTCTAACACTCTTACAAGGGTACCCAATTATACTCAGTGAAATCAATATTAATACAAATAATAGTCTTTGGCTAATGCAGTAAGGCTTTCAGGAGTGGCCACAGAGTCACCAAATAGATATACGTACTCTCAAAGGTTAAATAATTCTCTAAAGGACCAGCCACAATGAAAAATTTAAATATATTTAATAATAAATAATAAAAGAACATGAAAATACTAAATATCTATTTGCAATAAACAAAGTTTCAACGACAGGAAATATTAGAATAACACATATGAATAGATTCACACAGATACAGAAAAACAGTACTTAACTAATCTCACTAAATTTTCTGGCTGATCTAAAGAATTACTTATTCCCTGGTTCACTTATTAGAGCAAGGCGAGATGAAGTAGGTGAGGGGGTCCTTCCTGGTCAGGTTCCAAAAACAGACTGTTCTGAGACTTCAGTCTCCTGTGGTATTAAAACATAATTTTTGTCCTAGACTACAGAAATGACATCACATATATCTGGTTATCTGACTTCTGGTTCCCATGCTATGCTCTTGCTAGAAACTACAGGATTTAGCACGTGTCAATAATGCGCACACATAGAACCTGCTAAGACCTGTTGCAGCTTCTAGAAGTCATAAAACCATAAAACACTTCCACTCTTCCAAAATAGCAATCAGCCCTTGCTAGAGATAATGCAGCTATATTCCTAGTCCTTGTTTTCACCAGACATTTTGTTTCTAGCTGCAATCAGAGCTGTAAGATACAACCTTTACAGCATAAATTAAGTAATTTAGTTTCTTACTATTTTTCAAAGCTAGCTGGACTGATATTAATCTCTTCTCTCCCAGTATCCTCTGTTAAAACATATATGTTTAATCAGTTACAATACAGTTGCTACATGCATGTATTTTTCATTCTGTCCAGCAGTACCCACTAATGATAAATTTCTAACACAAACAGCTTTACAAATACATTTCCAGCACAAGCATCTGTACAAATCAGTTCGACGTTCAAATAACATATAATTCTTTACTAAATTCCAGCTAACTGTGTTAGCATATATTAAACATCCACTGCCCTAGTTCTTCTGTCATAGCTGGCAATACCTCACATCGTCACAATGTACATGGGTGTAAAAAAAAAAAAAATATATATATATATATATATATATATATATATATATATATATATATATATATACATACACATATATATATAAAGTGTAATGTGTGTGCGCATCAAGTTCTCTCTCTCTCTCTATATATATATATTTGTTTTATTTATATATACTTTTATGTATATATATATCTATGTATGTATATATACAGTTAAAGAACAATATATTCTGATATCACATTATCACATTGTTTGCTAATACTAAAACATTATATGTACATAATAGTTAGACATGACATTCTATATTTCTACTTAACAGTAAGACAAAGGCTTACAGAATGCACTGAATACATATTTCGAACAGTATATTCTAGTAGTATTTAAACAATACTACAGTTTTACTGCTGAGGTGGTTCAATAGAATTTTAAGTACATCACCTTATATTGTGGTAATGCTAGGTGGTAGTTTTAAAGAGTGTATACAAGAGAAGTGGGATAGACTTGGAAATATAATTCTAGGGATAAAAATAGTTTACAGTTTTAGTTTTATACACCAAGGAGTAAGATTATTTTATAGAAAGTGTACATAAAAACACATGGCTATAGTTGGGGGGAATTCCAACTACAAGCTATTTATTTAACTATTTTTTCAGTCTTATTCTGGCATGTAACAGTGTAGCCAAACCAATAGGTCCTTCTTCTTGAAGAATTCGGAAAGACAGGAAGCTTATTAGAACAACCATGCCTCACTCCAGTTTTAATACCATGAATTTGACTGCTATTTATGCTTGCTATGTTGTAACAAGTAAATTAATTGTAATTTGACTTTTGTTCTATTCTAACTTTACTTCAGTGAGAAAGAAAGAAAATAAAACAACTCTTAATATTTTTCATGCAAAAATCAGTGCCCCTTCTTTTCAATACTCAGACTTGGCAAGACAAAGGTAGAGAGCAATGGGTTGGCAATAAGACAGTTAGGGAAGGGAAGATACTGAACCACTTAAGGAGGGAACAGCACAAGGAACAAATGGCTACCTCCTTCAGACTTTATAAATGTGGCCAGTGTTCTGGCAGATGCCTTGAAAGGGATGTTTAGCAGACCATCAACTTGTGTAGTAAGGTCTGAAAGACAGTTAAGTGTAATACCCTCATACAAGATGAGCAGTATGAAAATCCAGTGAAGCACAAGCCTGTAAATTTAATAGCAATGGTACCTAGAACAGTTAGAGAGCTCCTCAATAAAGACCAGAAAAGAAATGAGGGACATGATATTGGTGCAGAAGATCATGTCAGACAGGTAAGAAGAGCTATCCTAAACAGAAAAAACAGTGGGGGAGGATGGCAAGAGGCAATGGATAATAAAAACTAACTTGACCTCAGAAAGTAATTCTTCGGGGTGTAATTTCTCTCTTATAGGTTTATAAGTTCATAGGTAAGTACTAGGCTAACTGCCTTTGTAGGTCATTTTAAGTGTTTTGGGTTTCTAATACCATAACAGGAATGGACCCCATTCCTAAGTCAGGATATGATTATACTTCATGAAATTAGCATTGTTTCAGTCCGTTGATGTTATCTAAGAGTACTCTTCTCAGCACCTGCAGTGTTCCCCAAATTGCATCCTTCTGTAATATCTTTGGGGTTGTATATACATTGGCAGTATATTTAAGTATGATTATAAATTATTTTTTATTAGACCTGTTGCTCCTGCTACTATTGGAACTGTCTGAATATCTTTCTTCCATATTCACCTTGTTTGTGTTTGCAAATTACTTGGTGTCTCACAGTAAAATACTATAATCACTGGGTGTAGCAATTTCAATGATCAACTCTACTTTTGTCTTTTTTCATGAACTACTATATCTGGTTTTCTCATATCTGTCTTTTAAACTGCTGGTAATGGATGATCCCATCTGATATAAACTTCATCGTTATCTGTAATGTTTTGTGCTTCGTGGTTCCAGTGCTTCTCTGCTACTTAGGCATTGTAATGTTTTGTACACTCCCCAATGCAGCAGTCTTGCTGCAGTATACCTTTCACTATATAACCCGTCTGCTATGAATGTATCGCACCCAGTAGCAAGATGTACAACTGCATCAATTTCTGTTTTACAGAACCTGCATTTGTCAGTTTCTTCAACATTTTCAATAGAGTTTGTAAACTAATGCATATCTGGTCCATTATCTTGTGCTGCCTTTATTAGGTTTTCATCTTTTGGTTTCACTTCACCTTTTCTAAACCATTCCTATGTCAAATCTTGGTCAACACGAGGCTGGTCCAGAAGATCTACATGCTTGCTGCTATATTTGTGGATTTTCCAGATTTTTCTTCTCACCTGATACTTTCTTTATATTCCTTTTGTTTTTGGCACATTCAGTTGCTGTCTGATCTTTTGTCTACTTCTGTTTTTATCTATCTATCTATCTATCTATCTATCTATCTATCTATCTATCTATCTATCTATCTGTCTACTTATCTATTGTTTGCCAACCAGTGTAGTCCCATTAGGCTAGTAGCCTCTTTTCAGGGGACTCCGAAGGTAGTATATATACGTCTAGAGGAAATTAAACAAGGGCATTGGTGATGAAGGCCTCTTACAGCAGCAAAGAGGTAAACATCAGCATGGAGGAGGAGAGAAAAGCTATGGAGTGTTTGGAGATGGAAAAGGAGAATTTGGAGAAAAATGTGTTTGATAAGGAACTTCAGAATGTAAACAAAGATTCATGTGTGTTGGGGACTAAAAATGAGCAGTGTTTAGCTGTCTCCATGAAGAAGGAAGTAAACAAGTCTGTTGAAGTGGTGCAGATAACAAAACTGACATCAGGAGATCTTGCACATGATGTTCTATTAAAAACAATCAAGCAGGAAGATCCAGATGATAGTTCTGCTGTTTCATGCAGTGAGATTGCAGATAACCTTTTGGGAAGTGCTGAGGATGGTAATGTGGAAAATGAGCCAGGTGGTGTGCAGCAGATAAAACCTATGCAGCAGAGATGGAAAGTAAAAGTGGAAAGCAGCAACAAATTAAGAATGTATCTGGTTTTGTAGCAGCAGATAATCCAGTTAACTAAAACATGCAGCAGTGACAACAGGCAAAACAGAAGAGCAGCAATAAACTGCAAGTAAAACTTAAAAAAATAGAAGACACTGCAATAGACAGATGTTATGAATGGGACAATTTGATAAGGGTTCTTTGTTTTAAAGTTGAAGACATTTGTCCTTTTATGCATACTGGAAGAGAGACTTTTGATGACTTAACTTTTGAAACTGATGGACTAATGATGAAATGTTTGGAACTGTGTTTTAAAACAAAGGATATTTATTCATTTAGTGATTATCTGTTTCCTGGTAGTAACTTAAATGTTAAAAATGTTACTTTTCAGTTTAGAACTGATGAAGATGATGTTGAATGCATGCAGGGTCTGTGTGAAACTATTGATAATATTCTGAAAGTTAGAGAAGACAGAAACTTCTGGAGTGGAGGGTGGAGAGTAGAAGCTGTTTCTAAATGTGAAAAAGCAAAGTGAAACACTTGGCAAGTGTTATTTTTATGGTTGGTCACAGATGGACATTAAAATATACTGGCCAGCCTAAATCATGTTTCTTTTATGGTCACTTATTTAATTAGCGATTGTGACAAGGTACAATGTAACCAGTGTGGGGAGTAAAAACAGACATCAAGAAGGACACTTTTGGATGGATTGTCAAGAGCAAACAGTAAATAATGAAAGAGAATGAGAAGGGAAGAAAACATACATAAGGAAGGAAAACAAGAGGCTGGGGGAGATGGTGAATTAGGTGAAGAAGAAATTGTAGAAGAAAAAAGAATATAGAGGGGGAAATGAGGAGAGAGTACATGCAGGAAGACAGGTCAGGAAAAAGATTGATACTAATAATTTTTGAAGTTCTGCCCAGAGGAAAAAATCTGATTTATGCAGATCAAGGATTATTTGTATATAAACCTAGGGGAAATATTCAACTAGGAAAAGAAAACAAAATAAAAAATTAAAAATTCCCTGAAATTAAAAAAAGAAGGAAAAGCAACAATTTTAGAGTACTTTCAGTAAATGTGAACAGTATTATTAACACTGTTAGAAGGATAGGGATACTGGAATGGTGTGCTAAATGCAATGTAAATGTTATTCTATTAGAGGCAGTAAGAGTCCTGACAAGTGAATAAAGACTGCAAACAGAAAAAAAAAATATGTGAGGTGGAAATATAACATGAAACTTATGTAAAAACAGCAAAAATGCTAGATGTAATATTGCTAAGAATGAGAAGGACAACTGTTGTGGATTTGAGGTAGAGAGAACATGTTTATAGAATTATAGCATTATATGCAACTAGCAAAGGAAGAGAGAATTGGTTACCTGAAAATTATAATTGCAGGAAACTTTAATTGTTATTTAAGGGAAAAATGTAAAAAGAAAGGGAATGATGTAAACAAAATACAGGAAGTGACAAAATTTGATAATTTAGCTGTGTGGTACAAAAGTCACTGGATTTATAGAATAGGGGCACTTGGATCTGAAATTGACTATTTTGTAATATTGGAAGGCTTGGGGGTAGCAGCTGATGATACAGTTTAAAGGAAATTAGAATGACCTCAAATAAAAAAAACTGGGGGTATGTGTTTTTCAGTGAATGAAGTGTGTTTGCTAGTATAAATTTTGGGAAAAATTATGTAGTTATGATGCAATGGGAGAGTTTGATAAAACAAATGCAAGAAACATGTCCTGTGGGGGATGTACAGATTAACATTCTGGAAAAAGTTTTACTTGGTGAATTCTGTCTTAATGAGAATAATAGCATATATGGCAAATGCTTATGTATATGACACAAGAAGATATGAAAAGGAAATCGTGCAACTGGTGTTTTATTTCATATGCAGCTCAATATTAAATCCAGTGAAAGGAGGTGTATTACATATGAGCAACTTTACAGCTCTTTTATTTCCATAATTGATTTTTTTGCTAAATTATATAATTATGATGCAATAGGAAGGTTTGATAAAAAATGGAAGAAATATACCTGCATCAATTCCAGTTAATAATTTGTATATTATCATAAGCAAGTTAGTGGTCTATAATTGGTCTATAATTCTTGAGACTGCTTGCAGGTTCACTTTTAAGGAGGAATATAATTTTCCCTATTATTAACACATTTTTCAGGGTTACCTAACGGACTACCTGTATTTGTGATGGCAAATGAATCCACAGCGATATTCAAGAAGACATGGGACAAGTGGAGACAGGGTAAAGGGGAAGATATGGCTAGAATAATGGTAGAACATTAAATGCACTTCCAGGATGATTAGATAGGCTCATTCGCTTTTGCTATCATGCAGATATAATATAATAAACATACTCATTTGCATTTTATTGAGACAGCACATTTTGTTTCACACTTCCAATGCAGCTGTAAAGACTCCACAAAGGGCAAAAATAAGTCACATTTCCAGCTAACAAAATTATTTACACATGAAAAAACAGTATATCTGTGCTAAATGATGCATGATTTACCTTACTAATTAGAAATGCATCTCTTTTATGGTGTTCAAAGTGTTTGTGGGTACAAACTTATTTATCATCAAGGCAAATAATTCCCTTGTTGCAAGTTCTGTGGTATATAGTTACCTTGTTGACAGTGAGTCATTGCTCTCAACAGTAAATGCTAGTACTTTTTGTTTTCCTTAATCAAGTTATACTGATCTATAGCAGATATGTTTCTTACTATGTAAGACATAGTAAGGTGTGCATTGTTAAAAAAACATATGGATAACAGATAGAAGAAGGCTGAAAATACATTGTCAGTGCTAACTGTTAAGATAATCACAGTATAATTATAATTTCATTTGCAGTCTCTTATCTTATATCTCTGAAGAAAAACTGCTGCTCGGTTTTTATTAATTACTGATTTACTTAGAGTTCATTGACAATGCAGTCAAATTTTATAACATTTCTTCACATTTGCCATGTTTTGTCTATTTTTAAATACTAAAAGAGATGAAGCAAACTTGTGTTTCTTGTGTTATTTCTTAGAGTAGTCCAGATTTAAATTGCTTGCTATTTCTTAAGTACCTGTGAACTTGAGGAAGAAGGCAGTGTGCCTTGTACTTAATAACAGTAGCATAGCTAGGGTGGATCTAGAGGGGCTATTGCCCAGGATGCAAAGTGTTGGGAGGAGCGCAAGCAGCCATTCCCAGTCTGATGCAACTATTTGGAGAACCAGCTAGATAATCCAAACAAATAACAGGAAAACCACTTTTAAAAGCCCATATTGTATTTTTGGTAAAACCTGAGCTTTGCAGCACTCATGTATGGTGTAAACTGAAGCAGTTTGCTACAGGTTAAAAGTAAAATAAAATCTCTTTTTTAAACTGAAACCTGAGTGCTGTAGTGCTCTGAGCAGGTGAGGTATAAACTGGAGCAATTCTTTGTACATTTGCAGCAAGGAGTTTGCCACAGTTTATAAAAGTAATACTTTTACTTTTTTTTTTTTTAATTAAAACATTAATACATTAGCACTGTAGCACTCTTTGCAGGCAGTGTATAAACTGTAGCAACTGTTTGCTACATATGTAGCAATCTGTTTGCTGCAATTTATAAAAATATTTTTTTTTATCTAAAACATCACGTGCACCACAGTGCATACATGGAGGAAAAAAGAAGTTACCATAACGTTCCATCTGTGTTGTAAATCTTTGTTCATTCATTACTAATAGGACCTCGGTTCTGTCCTCGGAACTGATACGGCTATTTCCAAGCTCACGCAAGCCAAAAACTCTTGGCTAAAACCTACCCATAATGCCCCTCTCCTAGTTACTTCAGATCGAGTTTGCCCGCCCCTAGATCATAGATGTAGTAATAGAAAAAATTGTAGAAGGCTCTGTCTGAACAAATACCCTAACCAGGAGTTCCTAAAGTCCACCAGTAGTCCAGGCAGGGGGAAGGAGGACTGGAAATAATGAATGAGCAAAGATCTAAAACACAGATGGAACGTTATGATAAGACATAACTTCTTTATCTGATGTTGTAAATCTTTGTTCATTAATTACTAATAGGACTGAGTCCCCAGCTACTTAAGTCCTGGGTGGCCCTAAGGAAGGATATTCCTGAGCACCATAGAACCAAAAGATGCTCATCCCCTGGAGGCCAAATCCAATTTGTAATGAGAAATAAAGGTATGAGGTCTTTCCCAAGTGGCTGCTGCGCAGATATCATCCATAGAGGCTCTGGAATGCAAATTATGCAATGGTACAGAAGTAGCCATAGATCTGGTAGAATGAGCCTTTATTCTGGAAGGTAAGGATAGCTTATTCTGTTGGTAGATAAAGGTAACAACGTTTCTAAGCCAGGAGGATAAAGCCAGTTTGGAAACAGGTTTACCCAATCTGGGTCCTGAAAAGGCCACAGACAATTGGTCTTTTTTCCAGAAAGATTTAGTCCTGTCCAAATAACAACGAAGCTGTCGATGCACATCAAGAGTGTGCAAAAGGTACTCCCCTCTATTGGAATGCCTTGGGAAGAAAACCTGCAGGTCAATAGATTGCTTAATGGAAAAAACAGAAATGACCTTGGGCAAGAAAGAAGGGTCAGTACAAAGGGACACCCTATCCATGTGGAAGATCAAGTAAGGTCTCTTGACACTCAAGGCCTGCAGCTCAGATACTCTTCTCGCTGAGGTAAGTGCTACTAGAAGTAAGGTTTTCCATGACAAAAATTTTAAATCACATGAATCAAAGGGCTCAGAAGGAGGACCTGTGAGAGACTGAAGTACGAAAGTCGAGTCCCAGGGTTCTAAGGGAAGCTTGACCGGAGGTTTAACATGTAATATCCTTTCAAAAAGGTCTTGCATTGGTGGTGTGACATAATTGAAGAATTACCAAGTCCATTATGAAAATTGGCGATAGCTGCTAAATGTACAGTGATCGTCGATGCTGAGGCTCCTGCATGTAAAAGACTAGTCAGGTATTGTAGGATCTTTTGAATAGGCATAGAGAAAGGGTCTAAGTTCTGATCTTTGCCCAAATAGAGAACCTAGTCCATTTACTAGAATAAACTTTCCTGGTGGAAGGTTTGTGTGAAGCCAAAAGAATTTCACAAACAGGAGATGGGGATGTCAGGCAGCCTGGCAATCGCTGGAAGTGGAGGAACCAAGCTGTGAGCTTGAGACTGTGCAGGTTCAGATGAATCAGTCCCTGAGGATGAGATAACAGGTCTTGGGAATGACCCAGAATCCACGGGCTGTGAATCAGATGAGGCCATAGAAATGGGAACCAGACTTGACTAGGCCAGTAGGGGGCAATGAGGATCACTTTGCTTCTCAACCTCTGAGCTTTCTGTTTGGAATGAGGGGAAATGGGCAAAAGGCATACAGGAGACCTGGGGGCCAATCATGCATTAGAGCGTCCCTCGGTGGTTCCCCCTGAGGGGGGATCAGGGCAAAATAGCTTCTGTATTTGTAGTTTAGGGGAGAAACAAACAGGTCACAGCAAGGCTTGCCCCAGTGTTGGAAGATCTGATCTGCTGTTACAGGGTTGAAGGACCACTCATGAGGCATTAGGATGTTCCTGCTCAGATTGTTCCCAATAAGGTTGGAACTCCTGGGAATGTGCATTGCTATAAGAAAGCGGTTGGAAACTATCACTCAGTGCCAAATCCTCATGGCTTCCCAACACAGGGGGTAAGACCCCTTGCTTGTTGATATACCAGACAACTGACATGTTGTCTGACTGAATTGCAATGGTCCCAGAAGGTAGGGATGCATGGAATGCTTGCAACACTAAGAGAACTGCCCTCAGTTTCAGAACATTTATGTGCAAATTAGCCTCCATGGGGGACCAGGTGCCTTGGACAGCCCCCACCCTAACAGGCCAACGTCCGTGGTCACCATGGCTGTGGGCTGGGGAAGACAGAATGGTCAACACCAAAGATTATTTTGTGGCTTCATCCACCATAGCATTTCTTCCTTGCAATGGTTTATAAGATGTATCATATAGTCAAGTGGGTGAGTTAGCAATGACCATTGTGTTGAAAGGAGCCACTGCAGGTTTCTCATGTGCAGTCCTACCAGTAGTACTAACATAATGGCAGCTGCCATGGACCCTAAGAGTTGCAGTATAACATGTGCTGGTACATAGGTCTCAGGAAGAAGGTCTTGGATTTGGTGTCTTATTTTCGAAAGCCTGTGAGGGGGGAAAGAAACTTTACAGGATGTTGTGTCGAAGACTGCTCCAATAAATTCCAGTGTCTTCACTGGGGACATTTGAGATTTGTCTTTGTTGACTGTAATCTCCAAGTGGAGAGCGAGACCTTGACTGTAAGAGAGGCCATGGTCTAGGTGATTCCTGGTCAGAGCGGTAAGGAGCCAATTGTCTAGATAGGGAAACACCTGGAATCCTTGTAGTCAAAGATGAGCTACCACAACTGCCATACATTTGTGAACACTCGGGGGGGGGGGGGGCTGTCAAAAGACCAAATGGCAGTGCCCTCAACTGGTAGTGATTGGCTCCCAGCCATAAGTGGAGAAACCTCTGGGAGTGGTGATCCATCTATATGTGGTAGTACGCATTCTGGAGGTTTATAGAGCACATCCAGTTGTCCCTCCCTAAGAAGGGAAGAATGGACTACCATGACCATCTGGAATTTTTGAGGTTTGATAAATTTGATCAAAAGGCTGAGATCCAGGATTGTTCTCCAGTCTCCTGTCTTTTTTGGCACTAAAAAGAACCTTGAGTAAAACCTGGATCCTGTTTGGTCGGGTGGGACTGGTTGGATGACTCTTTTTCTTAGCATCTTTTCTATTTCTAAGGCTGCTAATTCCCACTGATTGGGTGGTACATTAGGGATTCATTTGACAGGTCTGGGAGTTAAATCAAATGGTATTTGGTAGCCTCTGGATATTATTCTTTGCACCCAAACATCGGTAGTAATAAGATGCCAGGCTGGTAGATGCAGAGAAAAATGACCCCCGCCTGCTTCCAGAGGAAAGCAATTGGGCCGCTGCTCAGGAGCACTGGTAGGGTCTGCCGGAGAAAGAATCTCTATTGCTGCAGTTATGCTGACCCCCTCTACCCTGAAAGGGACATCTTCCATATGAGTTGCCCCCTCTACCCCAAGGGGATTGTTCACCACGAGTGTCATGAAAAGATCCTTGGGATTTCTTGTACCACATTTTTCCTCCCTCCTGGTTCCTGGAATACAACCTCTGGGTCCAAAAAGTGTAGATTCATCGACAGGTGCATTGACAAAGGAAAGTCACACAACCGCATCCAAGCATTACGTCTCATGACAAAGCCTGATGCGGCAGCTCTAGCTACCCCTTCGGTGGTGTGAGATATCAAATGCATCGAGGAGTTTGAAATGGATTCAAGGTTAGCTAGCTGCGAGGTGACAGTATCACACACCTCATCAGGCAGTACCCCCAACAAAGAGGAAGACATTTTGGAAATTAGGTCTCTTTGGAGGCAAATAAAGTGTGTCAGATAGTTCAGTGAACAAATGGTGAAGGTCGCTGAAGCATAGGTCTGCTTCCCTAGTCTGTCCATGGTCTGGGACTCCCTGTTTGGAGGATGGACAGTGGAACTATCTTCTGCCAGTTTCCTCTTGGTGGCCGCCACTATGCTTAAGGATTTTGAGAATGTCTCCGAATGAGATGTCATCTGGGGGAGACTGTGGGGACCCTTCTTCCTCATCACAATCAGTGTCTTCGTGACAGATTCCTCCGTGGAATCAAGGTGCTTCCGCTTGCACCATTTCTTCCGGAGTGGCTCCCCAGTGGGATCTTCTAAGGAGGATGCCAGAGAAGGGGTTCCCTTCAAAGGTGGTTCTTGTGACTCCCGTGCCCAGGATCCTGAAATAGAGAGTTGGGAGAGGTGCATGCTGGGGGGTTCTGATACTGATGTCACTGGTACTGACTACAAGCCTTCTGAGTGAAGGACCCTCTCCATCACCTGGACAGCAGGCCCACCCAAGGAGGGATGGGAGCCCAGAACCGGGAGGGAGAAGCTCAGAACTGGGGTCACACCTCACCCTGAGGAGCCCACCTCCAGGTGAGGAGCTCTGAGAGAACTAGAAGCCGTCGGAGCCATGGACATAGACGGTGCCAGCGAACAAATAGGTGCTGGGCTAGGTACCAAGGTACAGATGGTCCGAGAGAGCTGCAGCAAGGGTGGGCGGTGCTGAAAGGGGAAACACTCCTTTCAGAATTGAGACAGTATACACTGGAGTGGACATCGGTACTGAGATCTCCGGGATCTGGGTAGAGGCCAGAGGAGGATAAACAGGGGAAGATGTAGTAAAATATTCCGAGCCAAGAGGGAGTATCTTGTCATTGGCAGGTATTCGAGTTTTGGAGCCGATGGAGCCGAAGAAATTGTCAGCACCATGGCCGGGGATGGTGCCAAAGTAGGTACAGTCATCAGAGCCAATGTCGGATCCAAGGACGGCACCAACATCAGTGGTGCCGAGGTTGGAACTGAAATAGGGGTGAATATCATGGACGGCACCGAGGGAGAGGACACAGAGCCTTGTGCCAAAGAGGTTTACGCCAAGAGCGCCGGCGAAGCAAAGAGCCGACTCGGTTCCATAACTGACAGAGATGCAGGAACCGAGTGACTCTGTTTTTCCTTATGTTTTTTGTTTTTTGAGGGGGGTGCGACCTCCGACCCGGATAGGCCCTCTGAAAAAGGTTAAGTAAACCTTTTAAAATAAGTTTATTTTTACATTCTGCTAGTGTATGATTACTAAAACTAGCACAGTCAGCTTTAATATGATCCACACCCAAACAGTAGACACAACGATCATGTGTATCCGAGTTAGGCCATCTTACGCCCATACTTGTCACACTGTTTAAACCCCAACTTAGCTTTGTCTGACATAGTAAGGCAGCAAGGCTATCCTATAGAAAAAACAAAATAAGGGAGAGAAAAAGGGAGAGAATACCAATGATGGTTGTTTAAAAAATACCACAAGTGGTAAGGAAGGGTCTGTCAAAGGCAGGAGAGAGGGACAGTACCAATAATGGTAGAAATTACCAAGGTAAAGGGTAGGAAATAGGATTAAGTTATAGACAACAGTCAGAAAAGGCTAACTTGACTAAAAAATAAACAATTTTGAAGAGAAACTGTCTTAAAAATAATTTTCTACTTAGCTTTGAGTGAGATGGCTAGCACGTCTGATTAGGAATGCGGCAAATGAGATCTGGAGTAACTAGGAGAGGGGCATTATGGGTAGGTCTTAGCTGAGAGTTTTTCGCTGGCGTGAGCTAGGAAACATCCATATCAGTTCTAAGGATGGACCCGAGGTCCTATTAGTAATTAAGGAACAAAGATTTACAACATCAAACCTAAGGCTAAGGCAAGATCACCATGAGTGTCACGAAAAGATCCTTGGGATTTCTTGTACCACATTTTTCCTCCCTTCTGGTTCCTGGAATACGACCTCTGGGGGTTGGAAAAGCATATACCCACAGCAGATACAGTCTTTCCATCTTTATCACTACATGCAAGTGTGTCTTGTACTTCGGGTCCAAAAAGTGTAGATTTGTCGACAGATGCATTGACGAAGGAAGATTTAAAGGAGTCAGCGAAGTCACACAACTGCATTCAAGCATTACGTCTCATGGCAATGCCTGATGCAGCAGCTCTAGCTGCCTCCTCGGTGGTTTGAGATATTAAATGCATCGAGGAGTTTGAGATGGATTCAAGGGTAGCTAGCTGCGAGGCAACAGTATCACACACCTCATCAGGCAGTACCCCCAACAAAGAAGAAGACATTTCGGAAATTAGATCTCTTTGGAAGCAAATAAAGTGTATCAGATAGTTCAGTGAGCAAATGGTGAAGGTTGCTGAAGCATAGGTCTGCTTCCCTAGTCTGTCCATGGTGCGGGACTCCCTGTTTGGAGGATGGACAGTGGAACTATCTTCTGCCAGTTCCCTCTTGGTGGCCGCCACTATGACCATAGAATCAACTGTCAACTGCTTGGACCAGTGGGGCTGATCTTCAGGTGTAGATAAAATTTTGTCTGGCCTCCAGGGAAGCACACATTGCACAATGAGTTTAACAAGGTCATCTGCTGGTGGGGTTACCCAGGAAGTAGATGGCCAGGCACGGAAGGCCTGTAAGAACACTAATTCCTCAGAAGAAGGGTTAGAGGACTTCCAGTCTCCCCACTGCTTAAGGATTTTGAGAATGTCTCCGAATGAGATGTCGTCTGGGGGAGACCGTGGGGACTTTTCTTCCTCGTCACAATCAGTGTCTTCATGATAGATTCCTCCATGGAATCAAGGTGCTTCCTCTTGCACCATTTCTTCCGGGGTGGCTCCCCAGTGGGATCTACTGAGGAGGACGCCAGAGAAAGGGTTCCCTTCAACCGTGGTTCTTGTGACTCCCGTGCCCGGAGTAACTAGGAGAGAGGCATTATGGGTAGGTCTTAGTTGAGAGTTTTTCACTGGCATGAGCTAGGAAACGTCAATATCGGTTCCGAGGACAGAGCCGAGGTCCTATTAGTAATTAATGAACAAAGATTTACAACATCAGACCTAGGGCTAAGGCAAAGAAATGGAACCTAAGTGGTTTTTTTTTTTTTTGCTCTTCAGAGGAAAAGCTGTGGAAGGGGTAGTGGATCTGTAATAAGTTATTTTTTTTTCTTTTCACTATTTTCAACAGCTATCTTGCTCTCTCACCATCCTTTATTTAACTCAGGGTCCTCGATCTGTCAGCCCTTTGTACTTATTAAGTTTCACCCACCTTTCCACTTCTGACTTGTTCATATCTTCTGGCTGCTCACTCTGAAACCCACTGATTGAACTTTATAGTAGCACACTATAAACTGATATATTGAGATGGAGTTTAAAAGAAGTATTAGAAGACTCCTGTCAGATACCAGCTGAAGGTGTGTATGTTAACTTGTAATAGGCCACAATCAAACTCATTTATACAAATGGGCAATGAATTGGGCAGCCAAGAAAGATACAATGGAAAGGGTTGTTTGGAGGAAAGAGGTAAAGCTGATCTGTGGCAAAAGTCATTGATTAGCTGTGCGGTGGGGGGAGCACAAACATCTGTGGTTTATAGGATAGGTAGAATTGTGTTGAGAAGTGATTAATGGAATGGATGTTGGAAATTTGGAGACTGACAGAAATGACAAAGTATAAGAAATTATTA
This sequence comes from Protopterus annectens, assembly GCF_019279795.1. Taxonomy (NCBI): domain Eukaryota; kingdom Metazoa; phylum Chordata; order Ceratodontiformes; family Protopteridae; genus Protopterus; species Protopterus annectens. Next base: position 1,742,644,241 of record NC_056732.1, on the reverse strand, counting down.
TAACCTGGTTAGAGGCAGGATAATGAGTGAGTTGAGGAGCAGAGTGGGCAGAGAAGACAAGAAATGGATAGGTTCAAAAAGACAGACAAAAGCTTGACAGAGGGACACAGGCAGGGGTTAAGGGAATGAATGGTAAACAGGAACTAGAAAGGGGTGGCAGGTAGAAGAAATGTAGAGAATGGCAGGCTGGAATTGGGATAGGAAAGGGGGCACAGCAGATGACAGACCAAAAAGAGGATATTGAGAATCTGAGATGGATATATGGAGGGAAGAGAAACAGCAGGAGGAGGAAGAAGAAATTGAGAAGCATTAGAGGAGATGGTGCCTTCTTATTAGTAACCGCAGCTTCATACCTCTTATATGACTCACAGTATTAAATATTCACAATCCCACAGCAGTTGGTTGCTGCTACTGAGTGCTCATCAAAGATTTCACTACAAAACTATATGGATTAAGCATCTAGTTTTGTTTACTGTTGCAGTTACACTCCCAAAAGATAACACCAGCTTTATTGTAACATTGACAGAAATTTATTGTTTTCTTTTGCTTTTCTTACTGATATGAGGTTTATGATTGGTTGCTAATGAATAGAATTACAGAAGTAAAAGTAGAACAGGGAGGCTTTCAGACAGCATAAACACAAACACTAGCAAATATTAAAAAGGAAAAAAAAAAACAGATACTGTAATCTGAGGTAACGTCTGGTCACTGAGACTTGTGGTGACAGAATAATTCATCAGTATGGCAGAGAAATTCTTGTCACAGTCACAGATGGGAGCAAAATAATCCCAAAGGAGTGAAACATGAGGTGCATTTACTCTGTGATAGGAAACAGTCAACAGAAAAATGGCTCACTTGACTAAGACTGCAAAAAAAAAAAAAAAATCAGTAACAGAAACAGTTTGGCTCATAGACGTACTGCAAGGAAATCACAGTTTCAGAGTGACATACAAAATACTGGAGTAAGCAGAAACCTAAAGCTAAAAATAGCAGTGCTAGATTGGAGGTGAGCATTGAGGGACGTATTTTATAGAAATATGAACAAATTGTGGGTTCTCCAGTCCTATCCCTGTCGGTTTCCTTAAGACATTCTGATTTGCTCTCACCTGCCAAAATATACATATTGACTGTCCAAAAATTTCCCTGCACAATCTTTATCATTGCTCTTGTGACATGGGATATGGTTAGAAAAGATTTTCATGCAGTAGTCCACTTACCCAGTTTAAGAAATAATTAAATAAAAAAAAATAACATTTCTGAAATAGTTAAGTGTGCACTTGCATGAGCAATGCCATTTTGAAGGAGAGGCCTGAAATTATTAAGCAATAATCCACGCCTGGGTGTGGGTAATGCTGGATTTACCCATGGTTGGTGTGGTTTGTTCATGAGAACAAAGCCCGAGTGGCCAAACAAAGACAACCATGGGTAAATCCAGCATTACCCACACCCAGAAGTGGGTTATTGCTATTATACAACATTATTTAAGAAAAAAAATACTTACTTTTCTTAAATAATGGCATTGTATAATGCCTCCTTGCTGCCCTTCCGCAGCTCTCCAGTATTCTGCGGCAGTTCTGATGTACTGCACATGCATATGGTTACACAGTACATCAGAACTGTGTGCGTGGAAGCAACGTAGAAAGGAAAATGTCCGTTGCTTTTTTTAAATAGGGTTGGGAGGGTGGCCTAATGGTTAAGATATTTGCCTTGCAAACACAAGGTGCAGGTTTTGAGTCTCACAAGTGATAATTGGCTAGGCATAAAATAGCTCACAAGGGCAGTTAGCTTAGTACTAATCTATGAGCCGATTAAAGCTATCTCGCTATGTTAAAATCTTTTAACATAGAGAGACAAGTTTTTAAAAAAAGCAACAGAGATTTTCCTTTCTCTGTTGCTTTTTTTAAAGCTGTTTCGCTATGTTAAATGAGTTTAACATAGTGAGACAGCTTTAAAAGCAGCAGGGTGATAGGAATTCCACGAAGGAGGAAAGTGATCAAATGAAATTAGAACGTATAATGGAGGTTGGAACATTTTCACATCAGCAAACTATTTTTGCCAGGGCACTGACTTAGTTGGTCAACATGTGGAAATTTGCCCTTTTCTCCACTGCAGTGTGATCTTGGAGTTGGTATATATAAGTGGAGGGGCATAGCCCCCCCAGTTTGGTGGGTTTGTTATACTATGGTATGGATCGCTTGGTATGTTAGTCTACTAAATTACTTACCTGGGAAAACATTTGCTGATTTGTGCATTTGATAAAAGGGTAGTTTGCTGAATAGGAGTCCATGAATAGATATTTGCAGAATAGCAGCTTTGATGAAATAATATAGACCCAGTTGGTGTGATCAGCTATGGGGCCCCACCAAAATCGCTCAAATTGGGCCTCACAATTGCTAAGGGAGGCCAAATGCAGTTTCACTGTATTTCATATACGACACAGCCATAACTCTGACCCTCCTTTCTCTGGATTTGTCATTGATTCTGGAAGTAATCAAGCTCAAAGGGACTAAATTAGGGACGCTTGCTGTTGCTATTAAATTGAGAAGTTTACATAATAAGAAACTGTGAATTAACAGGTGATTTCAGAAGTAATAAAAGTCTGCAATTAAAATGATTGCCATAATTAAGTGCAATCCAGAATATTTTGGACCAAATTCATCAATTTCAGGAGGGACAGAATGACATTATAAGCCAAAATCAAGGATACCCCTGAAGATCATGGATACATCATTTAATTACATTTTAAAATCAAACAAGCTTTATTTTCAATGCACAGCTAACATACAGTTATTATCTACAACTAATTGAGACATATCCATACTTTGCAATCATCAATTTAACATTGTACTTTGAAATAAGATCTAATTTTTATGTACAATTCATCTGGCCAATCAAAAAACATAATTAATAATGCTTCTGCTACAATTGCAGCTCATATGCCTGAGAAGTTCTGTTTCTATAGCAGCTGAAAATGCCTTATGATCACACGTATATCTCATTAAAAAGTTTTAATTAGAGTACAAGCAGAAAAATGCTTCCAGAGGCCAACAAGTAATTCAGTGAAAGGGAATGATTCATGGTTGTAAGAAGGATGATTTGGGACTAGAGTACTGTTTCTTAACTCCTTCACTGATGAACATTTTTCAGGTGGTCTGCCCCTGGAATACTGGTTGTTTTTGGCTATTTTTGTTCTTTGTATTTAAAAGCACATATCTCCAAATCTAGTTCAACATTTATTTATGACATTTTTCAGGGAATAATAGCATCATAATTATCTCTGAAATACCATTGTGATGGGCTGCTGTTCTCAAACACAAAGCTGCAGCTGCATATTGAAGTTTTAATTAAAAATATATTTATTTAATATCATTTTATACCTTAACATCTACAAAGATTATATAGATCATGTACTCCTGTTAGGTCTGAAATCACATCAGCATTACATATGTTTTTGATAACCTTTGTATATTTCCTCTGAAGAGATCTTAAAGATACACACTTGTTTTCAGCTGACTGTTTTGTAAAAGCTACACTCTTGTCAATTTACAAAGCTGGCCTGAATTCCACCCATACTTCTCAACCTCTTAGACAAAAAATCTGGATAAAGCCTAAAATGATGGGGGGACAAATAGGGACAGATTTTAAATATTGCCCTTACAGATTTAGAAAGTTGATAGAATAATAGGTTTTGCATTTGCATGAATTTTCCGAAGGATGTGAAGTCTTAAACTCAAATGTTTGTCATTATTTAATTACTTCAATCCTCAGCTGTTTGCCAGAAAGGGACAGATTTTAGGATGAACACACCAAAAATATGAGGCAAAAATCTGGACATTCTGTGAAAACCTGTGCAATTGAGAGGTATGATTCCACCCTGACTACTAACTGTCTATTGCTTTAAGATGTTGCCCAGGATACAGAAACAATTAGCACACTACATTACATGAAATAATGTGATGAGCAAAGAAACTCAGGGTGGATCCAATTTAGAGAAATATAAGGTGCAAATGCACCAGCTAAAGATAGCGGGTTAGCATTATATTCAAATAACCATATAATGACATGCAAGCAGGTAACATTATGGAAACAAGAGCAGCATTAAGTGCAAATGAGGGTAAACAACATGACAGTGGGACACATACATTTTTGAAACTAGTGCAAAATGCTTCAGGCAATGAATTTGCATACTGTCATTTCTCATTTAATAAACAGACAAGTTAATAGACAGAGAGACAGGGTATTAAGATGATATGAGTAGCTTTCAAATTAACCTGACAAGATTTTTAGGAGTTATTCTCTGTGGTGCACATTGTTGCTCTCCAAATAACAGAGGGGATCCAACCAAGACTATCTTACCATCACCTCCACAACAAGGGCATAGGTGAATAATGTTGTTTGGACAGAGACTCCATGTAGGAGTTTACAGACATATGCTGCCTGTTTTTATATGAAATGGCATGTGATGTTCAGAATATCAATCAGTGCGAAAACTAAGGTATATGTAGCACTGACCATCCCAGCTACAGGTGTAACAGCCATATGGGGAGAAGGTGGGTATTTCACAGACATCCATCTGATGAATCCTGCACCATTTCCTTGCTATCATGTTGCAGCATGTAGAGGTGAATATGTGCTTCCCATGGATTGCAAAAGAGAGAAACACCACTGTGCGGCTATTCTTTGACATAGCCCATTTCTTTGAGGTTCTAGGGACTAATGACTGCACCCACTGCACATCAAGTATCCACTTGGTCTGCATTTTCAGTGTTTATCAACTGGAAAGGAACAACCACTTAATCACTTGCCAAGCAGAGTACAATGGACTGTTTATTATTTACTGGGTTTATGTTCTATCCAGGAAGTTCACATGATTTCTACAAATGGCAGCATGTCCAGCCTATACCAGCAATTTCTGAGGGGTAATTTCCCCAGAGACATTTTATCAGTAATGTTGGGTACAACTCATGACACCAGTACATAGCCTGCAGAGCATGGCTAAGATGTCATACAAATCTACACTGTCAGAGACCAGCAACATCATTGTGTGTGTATTTGGATTGTTGAAGGCCTATTTCTGTTACCTAGATTCCTCTTGTGATGTGTCACAGAATGCTCCAGAGACCTACAGCAAGATTTTAGTTGTTTGTGCAAAGCTGGACAACATAGTAGTATGCAGACAACTAAAGCAGTGGATCATCATTAAAGAACTACACATACCAGAGCCAGCATTAGAGACTGGTGCTGGTGAGGAGTTGGGGAACCAGCTGCAGGGGAGCTCTATAAAAGGTTGAGCCGGACGCAATATAATGCACCAAAATAATAGTATTTGGTCCACGACAATGGGTCAGAATAGAGAGAATAAAGACAAACAGATGCATGTGATATTATATTTTGGCTATGCAATACAATGCACTAACTGGCCATGCCGTGCATCAGAATCAACATCATGGCTACATAGGTACAAGGGGGATGGACTAAGGGATGTGAAACATATTGTGATGCATTGCTGCGTGATTGGAAGGAATTGAGCAAACTCTGTAGTGAATATTTGGAGGTTAATGAGTAGGACAGGTAGCCAGATGTATTGTCTACTTACATAGTACAGGAGATGCAGCTCTAATGAAACAGTGCTCTACTGCTAAATGTGACAGAGGACCAAGAATGGCTTTGCCCATAACAGCATCCACTTTATGGAATGGCACAGCCAGCATCACCCGCTGGCAGGGATGATGTGGAACTATGTCATGGTGACTGCCAATAAGGCCACATCTGCATGTGCAGCCCCATAGTGCCATACCAAATTCACAACCAGTAATTGGTGGTGAGGAAATGGCACTACATGACCACATGGTACATTCTCTGTGGGGAATAGCTACAGTGGAGACAGAGAAGTAGTGGCCACCCATATGACATTGGCCCTGACAGACAGACAGGAAACCCCATAGAAGATGCATTGACTGCCATGTGGCTGCCCAACGACCTGATCAGGTGGATGTGCACCCTGTCTCTCTCATCCACAGCAATATGTAGCCATTGTAGGCCCTCACGTAAGTCATCCCATATGTCGTGTATACATAGGCTCAAAATCACCATCATGGTGGTTTACTTGTTGAAAGGAGAAACAACTGTTCATCTGGGAAACCAGGTACCTGATTGTTTAATGACTTCTTGTGAGTCCAGTAGCAGTGACAATCACATGGAATGTAGTGTGGTGCAGTCCTGGGTCCAATCCCCAGACAAGGACAGTGTTTTTCCTTTCTGTTCAGTTGTTACTACAGGACTAGTTTCATGGTCTGTGCTTTTCAAATGGAGTTACTCATAGAAAGCAGAGAGTCAGCCAATCCTTGATGGTGCTCTTTCACCTTGTGGGACATGTCATAATGTCAATGTTTTGTACAGCACTATCTCTACATCCTTTTATAAATATATGTTATAAATAACCACTGCTATATACATTATGGAGTCTTCATCAGCCTGCCCAAATATGCACATTTTTTTCTTGACTAATATGCTGAGGGGACTGTATTCCCTTACTACATGTGATGTTAAAAGGCATGATTTTCAAATCTGGGCTTCTGTGTTTCAGTGTCAGAAATACCACAGGTTAAATTGCAACCCTGCTTCAAACAGAACATAAATCCACTGTGTGACAAGATACCAGCAAGTATTCACTGTGCTTTACTGGAGAAGTGTTGCTTTGTTCAGCACAGCCTTTGTGTGGTTGTGCATGTTTATATATATATATATATATATATATATATATATATATATATATATATATATATATACAATGGCTCTTATGTGATATTACATTAGCTAAAACTGAACAGCATGACAAGACTGAAAAACCATGAGCAAGGACAAAAAGTCACCTGCTTTCATTTTTAAAGTGGCATAATTTCCCGGTTAACCCCATCTTTAAACAATACCATGGCCTCCTCAGGACCACACTCTGAGTTTGATACTATGTTAAAAAATTAAGTCTCATTCTAGCCTTTTTTGAATACGATCTCTAATATATAGTTCCTCTCTTAATGAAACATAAGGTAAACTTAGGTAATTACAAATGTGGTTCCTGCACACAATGTCCATATATAGAAAATCAGGAAAGTGTATACATATTGGACAGGGATAGCATTATTAGGGCTAAAATCTTTTAAAATTGCTGTAGTGAAGGGGTGGTATATCTTGCTACATGCAAACATTGTGGAGCATTTTATGTTGGAAAGACCACCCGTAGGTTAAAGAGAAGAATCTATGAACATCGGAATGCAATACCGACCAAGGATAATAATAATGCTCTATATAAACATTCCCAAGTGTGCACTAATGCAAGGTCTTTTTTTTTTTTTGTATTGGAGAAGGTGGAACAGGATCCCAGGGGAGGGCCTTGGGAGACCAAGACTGGGGTCAGGGAACTTTTTTGGCAATTAGTTTTAGAGGCCAACAAATCCCCTGGGCTAAATGAACATTTATCTATTGCCCCTATACTTAGAATGAGAGCTGCAAAACTTTAGTGTGTAATTGAGGTCTTTGGCCACAGGGTGGTAGTGTTGGACTGTATTAAGGCTGATCTGTACAGACTTCATTTTAGGTAATGGGCTTGATTTTAGATTTATTATATTCAACACCCAACATTTTGGACAGAATTTTATTAGTTTATGTTTTAGGTTTTAGATGGACTACTTGATTAATGTTTTTATGGTGTATGTTTTATGATTTTTTATATTTGAACATGTGGGTTTGGATTTATGGTTTTGTATTTGTACTATTTGTGTATTCATCCAATTATCCAATTAAAATCAGGGGGGTTGGGGATATATAGGAAGTTACAGCTGTTTATCTTTGTAACATCTGATGAAGTCCACGTTGGATGAAAATGCCTTACAGTTTGGTGTGTTTATGTGATTAAAGAGCTGTTCATTCCGCATTTTGCAGGGTATCTCGTATTATTTAACCTCCTGGTGTTGGGTGCCTGATTTGTTTTCAAGTTATTTTACAGGTTTTTCTTGGGCACCTTTGCCTCCTTTTGCTTTGTAATTTTTGAATCATAACTGCTATAGCATGAGATCCCTATTGTTGGTTACAGCATCTTCTCCACCCACTTGAATAAGCAACTTCAGCCTTAGGTGATCTTTCGTTGATTGCAGTTCTTCAACTGGTATCACTGTGATGTATTCAGGGCTGTTGGTTGGCTCCACATTTTCATACGATGCCTCATTAGGAAGCAAATCTGTTTCTTCTGAAATGTCACATACACCCAACCTGTGACATAGTGCAACAGATATGAGCAGCTGTTCTTTACAGCACAATCTTTTCTCTATCTATGTATCTATCTTTTTGTCACCCTATGATTTACTTCTGAAATGTCACATACATCCAACCTGTGACACAGTGCAACAGATATGAGCAGCTGTTCTTTACAGCATAATCGTTTCTCTATGTATCTCTCTTTTTGTCAACCTATGATTTACTAGTAGTAATAGAAAAATAAGATTATTAGTACAGAGCAAATGAAAATATAGCGAAAGTGCCTTTGGAAAATAACCCATAACACATACAGTACATGATGCATTCTTTATCTAACAAATTCAAATAACTAGTGTTACTTTTGCAGCTCTATGCAGCCTATATTTCTGTGCAGATCACTAAAGGAGCTGGCATGCTACTGCTCTGTGGGTTTTCAGTTCTGCTACAGACTCAATGGGCTGTTGTGCAATTAAACATAAATGTATTACCTTTAAATACTGTGTCATAGTAACCATTACTGGGATAATTAAGAATTAAAGCAGCACAATTACTTTGTAATGATTTATCAGTTTCTCAGTTCCGTCAAGCCTGTTGATTTCCTTGGGTATGCATTACATGTATCTTATTTTACTAGATAAAATAGGAGATCCCATCATAACGATGATAATTAAGCTTGTATTATTATTTTTCACTTATAATTGCCTAGAACTACTATTTGACCTAATTTCAACTTTTACTCTTACACACTGGATACATAACAGATAAAGTCTCTAATGAACTTAATACCTGTCATAGTATCCCAACCACCTCACAGTCTTCTTCTAGAAAATATTTAGTACTTAATATTCTAATCCTCAGAATAGCTCACCCCCAACCAAAAAGAGCTTTCAATTCCAGCACTAAAACATTTCTGCAAAGAGAATAAACAAACTACAAAGGACTCATGTATCTCTTTCCAGGATATGAACACCACTGCAGCACTCTTAAAAAGGCAAATTAAATCCCTGTCACTTCCAGACCCTCTATCTTTCTTCCATCAATCACCATCTAACTGCTACAAAATCTTTTTCTAGCAATCATTTTGTCAAATCTTCCCCTGTTACATCATGGATGGCATTGATAATGCATTAACATTAAAATGTCTACAATTTACTCATGCTATAAAAAAAAAAAAAAAAAAACTTCGTAAATCAGTGCCCACAAACTGGAACTCACTCCCACTGGAAATTAAGAAAGAACATAATTATTTTAGGCTATATGATATGGCAATTAAAAATGCACTGTAAATTTTGTAAATTCTGACAATGTTTGATTCTGTGCTTTCTAAACAGTACTATTTTTTTATTTGTATTTATTAACAGAGGTTGAACATTGATCCAAATAATATTTTTCTTTTAGAGTCAGCTCTTGAGAACATTCTGTTGAAAAATCATACAGGTAAAAACACGAGCTAAAATAACAAAATAATTTTTTTGTAGATTAAAATAATTACAGTATGCACAACATAAATAAACATAGGAATGAAAATGAAATAAGTACCTGTGGAAGGCAAACATTTACAGTATCAACAATGTTAGGACTAACAAATCATGTATAGTCTGAATAACAGTTTTACTATTGTTGGTACTATGGTACTATTGTACTGCGGTGGTGGTGCTGCGGTAGCATTGTTGCCTCACAGTTAGAGGTTGCCCATTCGATTCTCAGTTAGAGCGTCTTCTGTGTGGCAATATGCGTGAATGGGCGTTCCTTTGTTGAAGGTTGTGTGTTAGGCCCGGCAAGCCAGCACGTAAATATCTACTGCCAATCATTAGCGGACCGGAGTTCCACTGTGGCGACCCCTAACCGGGAAAAGCCGAAAGACAAACAACAACTATTGTTGGTACTATTACTTTTGTTAGCATGTGTCATGCACTAGAAATTGTAAGTGAGGTCATGAAGAAGTAGTATTTTGAAAGTGTTGACACTGTGCACATTTGCAACAGCTACGTTTTTAGTTTCTTTCAAAAATACAATAGTACTCATTAGTTTTCAGGTAGATAGGAAATTGTTTCCAAAGTTCAGGGACTAGAAAAGCAAAAATATTGTCACTGCAGGCAGGTTTATGAAGGGGGTATGAAAGGATAAAATGTTCAAAGGGAGACACCTAAGGTTGAATTTGGAGAACCAAACTGAAAGTCCCCTGTAAAAAAGGAAATGGGTGCAATTTAAACAATAAGTAAAGAGTGGAGCCCAAAATCAGGGCTGCTCCCTGCTAATCAGGCACTGGTATTTGTAATGTGAAGGAAGAGTCATGAACTGTGATATCTTCAACATCCTGTGGTAAAATGGGGGGATCAGTATTCAAGCTGTGAAAGCAGAATTCCTGTTAAACTAGCTGAGTTGCCTTCTGGAATCCTGAAATGAGAAATTTTCTGGATCCAGCAGAGAAATTTTTGTAAACGTATTTATGGTTTTGCTTAGGTTTCTTTTTTGCAATGCTGACTTCAAAGTCTAACCAAACCATACTGCCAGAAATCTGAATGCATTAGTGGTCAAAATAGTGCTGGAAGTATTGAAATTATTTTTTAATTTTTTTAGGAATGAGGGTGAACTTTTGCTTGGTTTCAAACATGGATTTAATTTTGTTGTAGTTCAGAACCTGCACAAATGAGTTTTTTTTTTAATTCATGAAACAGAATATTTTAGAATAAGCCCAGTTGGATCACATAACTAAGTCCTCAGCATATAACATTATTAGAAATGTAGGAAGATCAGAAAGTAAGGCAATGCTCATTATGGGAAGTCTGTTATGTTTTGAAGCATGTAAAGGAGAGTGTATTGACCTTTTGGGAACTCTCTTTTAACAGCAAGGGATGGTCTGAAAGAGTGGATCCTACCTTATACTGGATGGATCTTTAAACAGACAATATGAAAAACAATCAGATGCTCTGCTTTCAATGCAATATGACTGAGAGGGCCCTGAAGAATAGGTAGTAGTTCACAAAATCAAGTGCTTTGATAACATCCACAAATACAGTACAGGTCAAAATGCCATTATATGTATTAAGTATAATGTCATCCAGAAGGAGTCCAGATGACAGTCATACTGCTTCTTGCATTTTAGAAACTCTGCTGGTGTCTGGATAAGAGATAGTACTGTACAATATAACTGACAAGATGAAAATAGGTTAGTATCTCGTGTTTTTTCCTTATGCTGGGAGAGCTGAGATTGGAGAGAAGTTTGAGGAAAATGACGGTTGCTGTATTTTTGGAAGAGCTTTAACTATTGCGTCTTTCCAATCATCATCATCAATGCATTTATGTATGTATATATGTATGTATATATATTTATATTTCTGTATCTATGGGTTCCCTTCAGAAGCTCAAAATACTGAAATCTCGAATTTCAGTATTTCGAGCCCAAGAAGCCAAATCCACATAATAGCAAAAGTAAGAAGTGCGAAATTTAAAACCTCGAATACCAGAGGTTTTGAATTTTGTACTTCTAAACTTCCACTGTGGTCATGTATTCAGATAAGTGTGTGTGTGTGTGTGTGTGTGTGTGTGTGTGTGTGTGTGTGTGTGTGTGTGTGTGTGTGTGTGTGTGTGTGTGTGTGTATGTGTGTGTGTATGTGTGTTAAGGGGTTTGGGTAGGGCTGTGGTGTGTGTCAGTGTGTTTTGTTGCTGTGATGTGTGTGTGCAAGGAGAATGTAGCTTGTGTATTGGTGTTTTGTGTGTCTTTGTATGTAGTGCAACCCCGAAGTGAGAATATTTAAGTAGCGGGGTGTGTGGGGTACAGCCACCCACATGGGGAGTGCAGGGAGGCTTGCTTTCATCTATTAGAGTGATTGTGTGTGTCTGTGTGGAGGATGGTATGTGTGTGTGTGTGTGTGTGTGTGTGTGTGTGTGTGTGTGTGTGTGTGTGTGTGTGTGTGTGTGTGTGTAATAAAACCGCAAAATTCAAAACCTCCGGTATTTGAGGTTTTGAATTTTGCGGTTTTTAGTTTTCGTTGTTATGTGGATTCGGCTTCTTGGGCTCGTGATACTGAAATTCGAGATTTCAGTATTTTGAGCTTCTGAAGTGAATCCGTATCTATATATAGATAGGTAGATATGTATATGTATACATATACATATACTTTTACCTGTAGATTTTAATATTAACTTATTGTATTCTTCATGGAAATCTCTATTATTAATTTTTGAGGAGTAGTTCCAATAGCAATTGTCTAAATATGTGAAATCTAACTTAATAATTTTATAAATTTGTGACACATATGATTTATTTTTCATTGCATTATTATTGATATTTATTAATAATTCCAATAATTTGAGGAACAATTTCTTATCTAGGTTAAATATCTTATTTACCTCCATATTCACAAATTCTGTAAACATTTGTAAAATTAGCTAGTTCTCAGAATCTTGATTTTATTTGGATCTTAAAGTTTCAACAGTATATATATATATATATATATATATATATATATATATATATATATATATATATCAGAACCATTTAAATTTTGATGCCAATAAATTTATTTACTTTGTTGTTTCAATATTAGCATTTTTTGAAGTTATGAGTTTCTAGGCAGTCATTTGTATATGCAGTCGGAAACATAGAAAATATTAAGCCTTTAACATAATGGTTAGAATATGAGAACTTTTGGAGAGAGGAAATGATGTTCTTTAAACAGGGAATTTCAGAAGAGGGTTTAATACCATTTGTGCAAAAATCTTTTAGTAATCAGATAAAACTATTTGTTACTATTTCTTTATGACTGGTTGTGAAATATTTATTATTTGCTAATAATATTTCTTGATGTATTTATTCCATTTTGAATCATAAGATGAATTTATCCACAATGCTATAACTTCAACTTTTGTTGAAGTAGCATACAATTGAATATAGGGGGAATCATATTCCATTACCCCAACCTTTTATGTACCTATCAAAGGAACGTCTTGCTTTATTAGCATGCCAGAAATTTAAGTAGAACATTATTTATCTTCTTCATCATTTTTTGGTGGAGATAGTACTGAAGATTTTAAGACAAACAATATTTTTAGGGAGAATTACCATCTTAATAAGCGTTAATAATTCTTCCATGGTAAAGAAGAATTTGTTACAATTTGTGACTAAACTTAAAATGTTAACAAAAACCTGTTGAAAGTCTGTTTGTATCATTTCTTTATTAGACATAATGGTTATACCAAGGCATTTCATTTTATTGCTGAAGTTAGAATATTTTTGTATGATTTTTTTAAATTTTTTATTAATGAATAATGTACTTGTTTTATTATAAATAAATCTTAAGTTTTAGATTTCTTCAAACTGACTCATAGAATTAATTACATGTTCTAACGGATTTTTTATATTCCTATTCTCTATAAAACATCATCAGCAAAGAATTGAATCTTTAGTTCAAAATCTTCTTTTATTTTGATATCATAAATGTTCTTATTGGATCTAACACTGTTAGCAAAGTGTTCTATAGCTAATGCAAAAAGTAAATGGGATAATGGACAGCCTTGTTTTGTGCCTTTTTGTAATTTAAATGATTTAGAAAATAACCTATTTTAATATAAGCACAAGAGTTATTGTATAACTTAGAAATTAACTCAATTAGCTCAGGTGACAAATTATACACTTTAAGTGTTTTAAACAGGTAAGACAAATTAACTGAGACAAAAGCCTTATCTAAATCAAGACTAATGATATAAAGTTTTTGTTTATTTTTATTTGCATAGTCTATTAATGTATATATTTTTATTACATTATTCTATACTTGTCTATTTAGAATAAACCCAGTTTGATCATTATTAATTAGTTTAGGTAAAAGTAGATTAATTCTGTTAGTTAAAATGGACATGAACATCTTATAGTCCACATTCAAAATTGAAATGGGTCTGCATGATGTACAATTTGTAGGATCCTAATCTTGTTTTAAAATAGGTAATATAAGGGAATATTTTCATGATGGCGAGGCTTCAGCAGTTGTTTTTATTTCCCTATAGACCTTATATAAAAATTTAACTGCATTATCTGGTAGTATTTTATATAGTGCTTGGTAAAAGACCATCCAAGCTCAGTACCTTATTTTTTAACTTTTTTATTTGATCCTTTATTTCTGTTAAAGTGAATGGTCTATCATTTTTTTTTATTTGTTCAGTTGTTAATTTATTATTTATAGTTCCCTTAGAAAAGTTTCAACTATATCATCATTATCTAGGTTATTTGCATTATTATTTATATTTTCATAAAATATTTTAAAGCCCTCAAAAATGCCTTTAATATCTGTTCTACTTTTTTTTTTTATTTATATGTGTTATAATTTCTTTGATATGGTTAGGTTTTTTAATTTTCTTCATCTAAGAGCAAGTTTATATAGGCTTAAATGTTTTACTGAACATTCCTGAAGTTTAAGTTTTTCCAGGTTAATTGAAACATTATGATTTAGAATTTCATCATATTTTATATTAAAGGTTTTAAATTCAGACTGACTGTTTTGGCCTGTAGTGTAACTTTTCCATTTAATTAAGCCTTTAGTGAATCCCACAACACAATGTCAGTTATTTCACCATTCATGCTTATTTCTAGGAAATTTTTCATTTCTTTAACATACTAGTCTTTGAATCCTTTTATTTTAACAATGTACACTGGTAATCTGTGATGTATTAAATTGTCAGTTTTTAAAATTATATTAAATATTATAACATAATGATCCAATCATTTATTTATTTATTTATTTTACATTTGTTTACCGGGAAATTCCAACTGGATATATGTCCATTTTCAGCGGAGGTCTGAGGAGAAAAGCTCCAGAAAGCAGAGTATAAATACATTAGGAACAACAGAAACATTTAGAAATAAGTATGAAACATTTAGAGATAAGTATAATAATGGCCATGAAATGGCCATATTGAAATTTCTCTGATATGTGATAACAGAGTCTTTGAGACAAAAAATTGTATCAACATTTGTTTGTATTCCATATCTATATGAATAATAGATAAATTGAAGTGAGTTTATTTATCTTAGGTCATATATATCCTTTAAATTCTTTAGATTTATAAAATGCTTTAAGTGTTTAGCTGAATATGTGATTCTCAGCTTTCCATCTGCAGTGAAATCTTTGTCTTATAAAATACAATTAAAAGCACCAGGCATTATGACTTCACCTTTCATGTGATAGGCTATAGTATCTAAGTATTTTTTGCATCTTTAGTTCCAACCCCTGGAATTCAATGAGAGTTCATCATTATATATAGTTTTGTTTTCCACTCAGTTATAACGATGCTTAGCATACTATTTTATCAACATAGGTATCTTTTACTTTAGGCCTCACTGGAGCTCTTCCATAAAATGAGGGTGCCTCTTTTTTTAGCTTTAAAGCCAGAACCTGCTAAAATCAAATAATTCTTTAATGAAAGTTTATTTACATCTTTATGTAGTAAATATGCTTCCTGTAGAAATACTATCAGCTTTATGTAATTGCAAGTATTTGAACAGACACTCCCTATTTATTGGATGATTCATTCCATTAATATTAATAGATATGCACTTCAAATCAGACATTTATATAAGACAGAAAAAACACAGGTATGATGAAATTGCATTATGTACAGAACTTACTATATACTTTATGTACAACAATATGAAATCTTCAGCTACGGACAAAAGTTTTGAAACAGATAAAAAAAATACCTCATGCTATAATCCTAAAACATTCTACCATGGAATAAAGTATTCCTAGTTTGTTGAAAAAGATGAACAAACTAACTCCCAAATTATCCATTAGACTAACAGAGCTTAGCACATGCTTCTGATTCATATTAATATGCCTCATTTTATGTATGCATCACTATAAAAGCCATTCAGTGAGTTATTATGAGTAAGAAAAGTTAAACAGGTGTTCAGAATCTTTATTACAAGTTGACCAAACTGAATATTTTTATAATCATCTTTCCTTATACATCACATAATCTCTCTGGTCTACTATAGTGAAGAAGTTGTTTTTTTTTTTCATATTTATTAATTGATAAGTCAGATGATTTTGCATTTTTTCTATTTTATGTAGCATGCGTAAAGTTGTGCAAAAGATCATAAGTTTGTACCAGGCTAACCATCCTTTTGGGCCATTCCAAGCCCAGTCAATTACTCTATGTGGGAATCATACTCTGCACCTTCTACCTAGAAAGTGATCACCTTAATCACTATGTCACCTCCCACCCTTGTAGGGATTTATATTCTTTAATTATATACATATTTACTTATTCTGATCTTTTCTATCTCTGTTTGTATACTGTGTATTGTACTATTACTATATTCTCAAGTTTTATATTTTAGCTATAATCCTAGAGTAGACTGTCATATAATAGAACATTTATATTTACCCTTATATATTTGATACTCTTTAATCTAGTGCTACTGTTAGAATCAGTCCTATTTTTCCTTAAATGTGATGTCTAATAGTATTTGAACAGACATCTGAAAAAATCTTCCCTTTTAAGATTCAAATTATCCACAATAAATTGTTCTGAGATATTAAGTTTTGTTATCATTAAAATAGACAATAACAGAGAAACACATTCCTAAATCTTTTATTTTTGGCTTTTTTGGAGCTTTTCTCCCCAGGACTCCATTGAAAACGGGTTCTTTACGGCCCAGTGGACTATCCTGGTAAACCAACTGCAATAAATAAATAAATAAATAAATAAGTGTCATTCTATAGGCTAGTATATAAATTATCCTTTTGGTATACTGCAAGCATTCAGAACTATGTAATAACTGACAGTGGTTTAGAATGCAATTCACTGTCTTTTGCTTATTACCTAACTTGTATTCATTGACATCTTAGCACATGATTCAAAAAAAGAAGTAATGTCCTTACCATAATGTCCCATCTGTGTTGTCCATTTTCATTCTTCCTCAACTAATGGAATCCAATCCTCATATCTGACTCATCCATTTTACTAGCTTGTGGCCACCAAACATACTCTTGAGCTCCTTCCCTACCCATAATGCACCACCCTAACATCTCTCAGATCTCATTTGCAGCTTGACAGGACGCCTATAAAAGAAAGACCATAACTGGAGTTCAATGCAAAATATATAGGTGTCCTGAGGTACTTCATTCCTCCAGAAGTCCATTAAGAAATATGGAGGGGGACGGTGTGTGAGGAGTTGAGGAAGAATGAAAATGGACAACAAAGATGGAGCATTATGGTAAGTATGTAACTTCTTTATCTGATGCTGTCCGTTTTCATGCCTTCCTCAATAATGGAACAGAGTCCATTCTACCAAAATTCCTGGGTGGACTCTAAGGAAGGATATTCCTGAGTACAGTTAAGCCAAAGGCTGCTCTTCATCTCAAGACCAAATCGAATTTGTAATAAGTGATAAAGGTATGAGTATTTGACCAAGTTGCAGCTACACACATATCATCCATAGAAGATATAGACTGGAATACAGCAGAAGTTGCCATAGGTCTGGTTGAATGAGCCTTTAATGGTTTTAGTAAGAGGAGATTCAATTTGTTATAGATAAAGGAGATGCAATTAAACAAGAATACTGGTTGGCTAACAAAAAAGCTAAGAAAGGAGTTGCAATAACAAAGAATAGTGCATTGGAGGCACTCTACCAACCTCTAGAAAGTAACTCAGTAGGTGGTACAAAGAAACTATATCAGATTGCAAAGCAAAGACAGAAATATAAAGAAGATAGTCAGACGCGCTTTCATAAGGGATGCCAGCAACAATCTGCTCACCAGTCCACAGGACATCAAAGGCAGATGGAAGGAGTATTTTCAGCAGCTTCTGAATGAAGAAAACCCCACAGAAGCTATACTGCCCCAGAAACAGCCTACAATAAAAGAAGAAGAGGAGCCCACCATAGAAGAAGTAAGAATAGCACTAAGGAAAATGAAGTCAGGGAAAGCAGCAGGCTCAGATGAGGTCACAGCAGATATGATAAAGATGCTGGGTGAAATAGGGGAGAAATGGTTCCTGAGTTGAGAGAAAGGCATACCCCAGATGACTGGAGAATAAGCATACTCATGGCAGTGTACAAGAACAAAGGGGACATGCACAATGTGAGCAGTACACAGACATCAAACTCCTATCACACTGCATGAAAGTTCTGGAGAGGGTGATTGATACATGGATATGCAGAGTAGTAGAATGTAAGATGGGAGATGAGCAGTTCACATCCAGATTAGGATGCAGCACAACTGACCCAATGTTTGCAGTGAGACAGTTGAGAAGAAGCTAAAGATGAGGAAAAAGTCCAACTGCGCATTCCTAGACTTGTAGCAAGCATATGACAAGGTCACAAGAAAACTGATTTGGGCAGTACTGCAGTGGTACAAAGTCCCAGAAACATTGGTAGAATCAGTGCAGACTATGTACAAGGATCCAATGACTTGAGTAAAAACAGTGTTCGGCCTCAAATAGGAGTTCCCAGTGGGAGTGGGAGTACACCCAGGTTTAACTCTGAGGCCACTGCTGTTCATACTGGTGATTTAGCAAACAGATTGAAGGGGACAGATCAGCAAAGTTACTGTAAGCAAATGATGTGTTATTACAGGCAGACTCTAAGCAAGAACTTCAGCAAAGGATATTGGAATGGAATGCAAAACTGAAGGCACTTGGGATGAAACTAAGCATAGATAGGACAGTGGTAATGGAAGCAAACTGGGGAAATCAAAAGAAGTTGAGAATTGAGATAGAAGGGAAGATAGTGGAACAGGTAAATAGCTTCAAGTATCTGGAAGGGGAAGTTGAGGAGAAGGGAAGTCTGAATGAAGAGGTCAAAGCTAGAATCAGAGGGGCTGCAACCAAATGACATAGACTGTCAGGTGTAGTCTATGGCAGAACAATGCCAAAGAAGCTAAAGTAAGGTGTCCAAGACAGTGGTGCATCCAGTACTACTGTATGGTACAGAAACCTGGGCAGTAAAGGCAGAGCAGATAAAGAAGCTACAGGTGATGGAAATGAAGTACTGATAAGGGTGGTAGGATACACACTGTGGGACAAACAAAGAAATGAGGTTATAAGTGTAGACGCCCAAGTAGCTCCAATTGCAGAAAAGATCACAGAGAACAGATTACAGTGGTTCAGGGACATGTGCAGTAAAGCAGAAGACAATCTGGTGAAGAAGATCTGGGACAAACAAGAAGAATGTAAAAGGAAATGAGGTTGTCCAGCAAAGAGATGCATGGATTGCGTGAAAGAAGATCTGCGACAGACAGGCATGAGTGTTGAAGAAGGCAGGAGTGTGGCACTGAATCGAGAGAGATGTCGACAGTTAACATGATACCCCAATCCCATGTCAAAAATACTGGTGATGAAAGGAGATGCAATTTGTCAGCCATCTAGCTAGAGTTAGTTACCTTTGTAAATGAATCACCCAATTTATAATGTGCAAAGGAAACAAATAACTGATCCGTCTTCGAATTTCTTTTGTGCTGTCTAGGTAGAAATGTAATTGTCTATGAACATCCAGTAAGTGCAGCATATATTCCCCTTTATTTGTATATTGTGGGAAAATACTGACAAATTAATGGATTAGTTAATGTTGGATTCTGACACCACCTTAAGAAGGAAGGAAGGAAGCATTAGTAAGTAATGCGACCATATCCTTATGAAAAATATGGGGGCTTCGAAAATAATGCTTGAAGTTCTGAAATTCTTCTAGCAGATGTAATTGCTACTAAAAATACAGTTTTCAGGGTCAAACATTTAAGATCACATTTATCTGCAGGTTCAAAGGGAGAGTCGGTTAAGGCTTGCAGTACTAAATTTAAATCCCATGGTGGTATGGGGTCTTTAAATGGAGGTCTTAGCAGAAGAGTATCTTTCAAAAATGCTTTGTGCAATTTAGAGGAAGCCAGGGAAAAATTCTGAAATTTCACATGAAAGTTAGAGGTTGCTGCGAGTTGAACATTAATATTGATGATGAGCTAGCACCCTCATTAAACAAACTTGTTAAAAATTCTAGAACAGAATGAAATGGCACTGAGAAGGGGTCTCTCTGATTTTGTTCTGCCCAATAAACAAACTCCTGTAGAATATCCTAGAGGAACAGGTGAAGAAAGCATTGGTTGCATGGCTATTAATGGAATTGCAGAAACCATGCTGTTAGCTTGAGATTCAAGATATCTGGGTGAACCATGCCTGCCGGGTGAGACAGGTTTGTAACTGGATTCAGACTCCAAGGTGAGTATAGCAAATGAGGTCAACAGAAGAGGAACCAAATCTGCCAAGGCCAGTAAGATGCAATAAGGATGACTGTTCTTCAACCAGCCTGCTTTCTGAAGGAATTTGGGAATTAGGAGAGATGAAGGATAAGCACACAAAAGACCAGGGGGCCAATCGTGGTGCAGAGGATCCCTTACTGATTCCCCCATGTGGAGGGATCACGGCAAAGAAGCTGCTGAACTTGTTGTTTTGGGAGATGCAACAAGATTGCAGCAAGGCTTGCCCCACCACATGAAACTCATTTCCATCACTTTGTAGTTGAGAGACCACTCATGCCATAGTAAAATGGATCTGTGCAGTCTGTCTGCTATCACATTGGATTTCCCTGGAATATGCATTCTTATAAGAAAGCAGTTGGGAGATGTCACCCATGCCCCCCTCTGAGGGCTTCTCGACACAGAGGGATAAGATATGGTCCCCCCCTTGCTTGTTGATGTACCAGACAACTGACATGTTGTCTGTCTGGATTGCAATCATCCCAAAAGCAAAGGATTCCTGGAATGCCTGCAATGCTAAGAGCACTGCTCTCATCTCCAGAACATTGATATGCAGGTTGGCCTCTGTCAGGGACCAAGTACCTTGGACGTTTTTCCCAAGACGTGCTACCCCACCCAATCTGAGAAGAGTTCATGGTCACTATGGCCTTGGGCCGAGGAAAGGTGAAAGGATGACCTTGTAACAGCTGTTCTGTCTGCATCCACCAGGAAAGGTATTGCTTGCATACCTGGGTTAGTCTTATCTTCACAAACATGAGCTGAGAAAGCATTGACCATTGTGTTGCTAGCATCCATTGAAGAATTCTCATGTAGAAACTTGCTAAAGGGACTACAACTGTTGCCGTTGACATTGATCCCAGGGTTTGTAGAATGAACTGGGCTGAAATTCTGTTACTGCAAATTATTTTCCTGACCTGCATCATTTATTGTTTGTACTCTTGATAGATGAAGACAAGCTACCATAGATACTGTTGGAATATTGTTCCTGTGAATTTAATGTCTGGGTTGGTTTCAGATGAGACTTGCTGTAACTTATGGTTATTCCACTTTGAACAGGTCTGTAACACCTGAATCCTGAGCTACTATCAGACAATGCCTGGTCAGGGTGGCAATGAGACAGTCATCTAAATATGGAAGCACTCTGAATTCATGCAGTCTTAAGTGAGCTGCAACCACTGCCATGCACTAGGTGAACACCCTGGGGTCTGTGGTGAGGCCAAAGGGCAGTTCTCTAAACTGATAATGACCGGCTCCCAGCCAGAAGTGTAAATACCTTCTGGGTCATCTGTTCATCTTCATGTGATAGTACACATTTTCTATCAAGTACATCCAGTCATCCTTGCCTAGAAAGGGCAAAATGGACTGAACCATGACCATCCAGCAAACTGACTTGTTCAATACACTGAGATCCAAAATTGGTGTCCAGTCCCCTGTTTTCTTTGGCACTAAAAAGAATCTTGAGATGGTTCCGGACTCTATCTGATCTAGTGGGACCTCTTGGATGACTCTTTTCTAGCAGCTTTTGGATTTCTAGTGCTGCTGCTTTCCTCTGACTGGGTGGAATATCAGGAGTGTTTTTCCAGATAATGGAGGCAGTAGGGAAAAGTGAATTATATAACCTCTGGAAATAATTCTCTAAACCTAACTGTCTTTTGTTATACTTAGTCAGGCTCTCTGGTGCAGAGATAAGTGACCCCCAAGTGCCTCCAGTGGTAGAACTGCAAGAAGAAAAAAATGCTGCTCCAGCACAAAAAAGAAGCTAGTATGTCTTACCATAACATTCCATCCGTGTTGTTCATCTTCTTTCATTCATCACTGATGGGTTGGAGTCGGCCTTTTTACCAAGCTCGCACCAGCCAAAAACTCTCGAGCTAAGCTTATACCCAGAATACCATTCTCCCTGTTACCTCAGATTGAGTTTGCTAGGAATAGAGCTGTACAGCTGAGGCCACTTATGTGCAAAACCCTAGGACACTACTTGGACCCAAAGCATCCCCCAGGAGCCTTGGAGGTGGAAGGAGGGTGGGAAGTGATGAATGAAAGAAGATGAACAACACCGAGAGACCCACTCAGGTCACTCCACAGCAAGTACAAATATGACTCTGTCATTGTCCATGTTGGTGTGAATGACCTGAAACGTACCTCCCTGGACTACATGAAAAGAGACATGGAAGAGCTCTCCGATCTTGTAGCCCAGGCAGGTATGACTCTATCCCTGAGTAGCATTCTGCCATCACCCAGAATGATACCACAGTACAAGGACACAATTATTGACTTCAACAATTGGCTAAGCTTCTGGTGTCATTCTAAGGGGATCCAGTATCTGTCTGCTTGGGATGACATGGTCGACAGACCATGATGCTTTGCCATAGACAGCCTGCACCTGTCGCCCCTGGGATTCCAGATACTGGCTAAGGCTCTTGCCGCCCCTATAGTGCCTTTTTTAGGCAAGGTTCAAATAACAAATTCACCACTGTAACAGGAACAGGCAAGCAAAAGCTGAGGGTAATGCTACTCAATGCTAGAAGTCTAAATCTCAAAATGCACTCACGCGAGACACTCCTTAAAATGGAGAACATTGATATCTGTGCAATGACTGAGACCTGGTTCAAGGCTCCAGACAGCACCCCCTGCACTACTCATACCACACTTTTCGGCCATGTAACCTGGACTGAAACACCAAAGGCGGAGGTGTGTCCATATTCATTAAGGATATCCACACCTCCACGCTAGTTGCCAAGCATAATGCATCTGAGGTTATCCAAGTGCAACTAACTCTGGGCAGAACTGCAATCCAAATTGTAGCTTACTACAGATCCCCCACCATGCCCCAGGATTCCCACTCCTCTTTTCTTGATGTACTGGAAAATATTAGGGTTCAACCAAACACCCTAATAATGGGCTACTTCAACTACCCCACCATTAACTGGGAAAACTACTGGTGTACCAACTCCTTAGCTCAACGCTTTCTGGAATTCATAAACTCCAATGCCCTGGATCAACCTATCCACACCCCCACCAGGGGCAACAATATCTTAGACCTAGTCATTACCAGCATGAGTGACCGGTGTTCCACACCTGAAGTCAACTCCTCGTTGGTCCGATCCGACCATAAGCTAATCACCCTTGATATCCACATCCCGCCCCCACCCCCCATTAAGGAAACTACAGTAAAACATTTCTCCAAAGCCAACTTCATGCTTCTTAAGACAGAAGTGGTGAACTTCATGACACCCATGCAAATAGACAATACAGTTACAACTGCAGAATCCTACACAAATGCACTCTATAAGCACTTACATGAAACAGAACCAAGATGCTATCCTCCAAAAAAAGGAAGCCAATCTGGTGGTCCCCTGCTATAAACAAACTGTACAACAGAAGGAAGAAACTGTTGCAAAAGATTGTAAAATCCCATGAGTGGAGGAGCTCCCTGGTCAGCCTCAGTAAGAAGCTGAGATCCCTTATAAGATCCTCCAAAGCTAGCTACGAAAACAAAATCAACACTAATTCCAAGGACAACCACAAAGCATTCTATAGTTATGTCAAGAATCTCGATGGCAACACCCAGATCTGCTCTGAGTTACAGCACAAAGGCAAGAAAATTACAGAACCAACTGATATTGCTAACATCATGGCAGATAAGTTCATTCCTATCTTTACCCCCCTCTCACCCCCTAAAGGGCCCATATCTATACAGGAAGAATGCAGAATCCCTGTAATCACAACTATGCAGGTAAAAGCTGCACTCTCTAAAGCCAAAAACACAGCATCCATGGGACCGGACAACATCCCAGGTTGCGTTTTACACCATCTTCAGAATGAACTGCCTCCCCACTTAAGCACCATGTTCAGTAATAGCCTTGCATCAGGCTTTGTGCCCACTGAATGGCTCACAGCAACAGTTATCCCACTCCACAAAGGGGGAGCCACCACTGATCCCGGGAACTATCGAACTATTAGCCTAACGAGCCTGGTCTGCAAGGCCATGGAACGTATCATCATGGAACTCATAAACAAAGACATTGCTAACCTCAAAACTTTGGATCCCACCCAGTTTGGGCTTGTAAAAGGCAGATCATGCCTCCTGAACCTGATTGACTTCTTTGAGGCAGTCACCAAAGCTGTAGATGAGGGTAAGGTGGTTCACACAGCCTATCTTGACCTAGCCAAGGCTTTTGACACCATCCCCCATTCTGGAATTATAGCTAAACTCATTAAACTAGGTATAA
Organism: Protopterus annectens; assembly: GCF_019279795.1. NCBI lineage: Eukaryota > Metazoa > Chordata > Ceratodontiformes > Protopteridae > Protopterus > Protopterus annectens. The sequence goes on along the minus strand of NC_056732.1, from coordinate 1,742,619,517 downwards.
ATCCCTACGTCACAAGATGGGTTGCCAACTGGCTCACTGACAGAACCCACACTGTAAAAGTTGCAGACTCCGAATCTGACCTCAAAGCAGTGACAAGTGGAGTACCACAGGGTTCCGTCCTGGGACCTCTCCTGTTTGATATCTACTTCTCTGAAGTACAGGCTAACACAGAAGGCCTCTGGCTAATGAAGTTCGCAGATGACTGCAAACTAGGAGGAGCCATAGTCAAGTCCCCAAATTATGTGGACATCCTACAGAAGGGCCTAGCTGAGACAGATGCCTGGTGTCAGAGTCATGGCCTCAAGCTCAATGCCAAAAAGTGCAGTGTCATCCCCTTTGGTAAAAACTCTGTACCCATGAACTACCACATAGGCAGCAATCTACTTAACACCGAATGCGTGATAAGAGACCTTGGGACCCAGGTGGACAGTAGTCTCTCCTTTGATAATCACATCGCCACAGTAGTCAGGAAGTCCTTCTACGTGGCACACCTCATCATAAAAGGATTCTCATCCAGCAAAAAAGAGGCCATTGTTCCCCTCTACTCGACACTCATTAGACCCATTATAGAGTACAACGCCCCTTTTTGGAATGTACCTCACAAGACATCTGCAGCAGATGGAAAGGCCACAGAAGTACCACACAAAGAGGATTACTGGCCTCAAAAAAATGCCCTACACTGACCACCTCAAAAAACTCCAGCTTTACTCTTGTAGCATATCGCCTACTCCGAGGTGATCTGTGTCTAACATATAAAGCTATGTCAAACCCAGAGCTGTTGGACATGCTACACCTAAAGAAATCCCAATCCCTCCAAGCTACATGCTCTAGGGACCTAAACCTTGTCACCACAATAAACAGAACATGCTGGAGGGATAGATTCCTGTCCCAGAGACTTCCCATACTCTGGAACAGGCTACCCATCTATGTCAAGCAAAGTTCTTCATTAGCACTCTTCAAGAAAAATCTTGATGAGTGGATGGGAAATGGAAATACACCCCGGGGATCACTTCTGTGTCTCTGCTCAACAGTGGCACAGGAAAATAACTTTCTTGGGAGGCATAAGCCAGGGAACCTTGTTGGCTAGGCTTATGTAGGCCCTTGGGCCTATAGCCTAATACCTACCTATGAACCTATGAACAGATGGAACATTATGGTAAGACATAACTTCTTTATCTGATGTTTTAATCTTCTTTCCATTCATCACCGATGGGACAGAATCCCAAGCCACTTTGAGGTCCATGGGCGGCCCTTATGGAAGAAAATTCCTGAGTACCATTGAGCCGAACATAGCTCTCTGTCTTTGTAATGATTGATAAAGGTATGAGGCTTAGCCCAAGTAGCTGCTGAGCAAATGTCATCCATGGTAGCCCTGGAGTGAAAAGCTACAGATGTTTCCATAGATCTAATGGAGTGAGCTTTAACTTTTGACATAGGTTTTTTATGAGGGAATAGATGAAACATATGCAGTCCCTTACCATTTTGATAATGTAACCTTGGAAACAGCATTATCCATTCTAGGCCCAGAAAAGGAGATGAAAAGCTGTTCAGACTTATGGATAGGTTTGGTCCTCTCTAGATAGAATCTCAGTTGCCTATGTCCATCCAAGGAATGTAGGCAGTGCTCTCCTTTGTTGGAAAAATTTGGAAAGAAAACTGGTAGGTCAATGGTCTGGTTAATGGAGAGTTCAGAAATAACTTTGGGAAGAAAGGATGGGTTCATCCGAAGAGATACTCTGTCTTTATGGAAGACCAGATAGGGCCTCTTGATACACAATGCTTGCAGCTCCGAGACCTGTCTGGGTGATGTGATGCCTACAAAGAACAAGGATTTTCAGGACAAGAACTTTAGGTCACACTTCACTGCAGGTTCAAAGGGTTTTTGAGTCAAAGACTGAAGGATTAAAGTGAGATTCCCTGGTTCCACAGGCTGTATGACAGGAGGCCTGATCTCAGAAGTTCCCTTAAGAAAGGCTTTGCATAGACGTAAAGAGATGAGAGGGGTGACATCTATACCACTGTGGAAATTAGAAATTGCCACCAATTGTACTCGTACAGTAGAGGCAGAGGCTCCATTGTCAAACAACTTAGCCAAGTATTGCAGCACCACAGTCAATGGAGGTGAATACGGGTCTAGCATGTTATCCTTAGACCAGATGGAGAACCTTTTCCATTTATCCTGATATAGTCTTCTGGTGGATCATTTATGAGAGGCCAGAATGATGTCTCAAACAGGTGAGGTGAGATTAGCTTGCCTGGCAACTAATGGAAGTGGAGAAACCAAGCCGTTAGCTTAAGACTGGACAGATTCAGGTGGCTCAACCCTTGGGGGTGTGTAATCAGATCTGGAAGAGGGTCCACAATCCACTGTGGGTATACTAGGTGAGGCCAAAGGAAGGGGAACCAAACTTGTCGAGGCCACAATGCAGCTATGAGGATCACCTTTCATCTCAACCAAAGAGCTTTTTTAGAAATTTTAGAATCAGAGGAATGGGAGGATAAGTGTAAAGAAGTCCCATGGGCCAATCATGGATTAGAGCGTCCCTCATGGACTCCCCCTCTGGGGGTAAATGGTGAAATAGCTGCTGCACTTGTTGTTCAATGGGGAGGTGAAAAGATTGCAGCAAGGCTGGCCCCAGTGGCTTAAAATTTCTGTCGCCACCTCAGGATTGCGGGACCACTAGTGAGACAGGTGGATGCATCTGCTCAGTTTGTCTGCAATTATGTTGGAGCTCCATGGGATATGCATTGCTGTCAGAAAGTGGTTGGAAGCTATCGTCCACTGCCAAATTCTCATGGACTCTTGACATAGGGAATAGGACTTGGTTCCTCCTTGCTTGTTGATATACCAGACCACTGACATGTTGTCTGACTGAATTGCAATTGTCCTAGAAGGGAGAACTGAATGAAAAGCCTGCAATGCTAACAGCACTACTTTCAGTTCCAGGACATTGATATGCAGGTGGGCCTCTGCAGTGGACCATGCACCTTGGACTGTCTTTCCATGGAAATGGCCCCTCCCACCTGATCAGGGAACCATCCATGGTTACAATGGCCCTGGGCTGAGGGTATTGAAATGAGTGACTCCAAAGCTCTACGTCTGGCCTCATCCACCAAAGAAGATCTTGCTTGCAGGAGTTGGTTATTTGAATCTGGTAACTGAGGGGGTGATAGTTTGGGAACCACTGACAAAGAAGAAGCCATTGTAGAATTCACATATGTAGCTTCACTACGGGCACTATTGGAATTGCAGCTGCGATGGATCCTAGGGCCTGAAGAACTTCTCTTGCTGAAACTTTTGTTTGACAGAGTATCACTTGGAGCTAGAGCCTCAATTGCTGGAATCTGTGATTTGGGAGTGACAGTAGAAAGGACCGAATATTGAACAATACTCCAATGAATTCTATTTGTTGAGTATGAGCAAGGTTTGATTTCTCCCACTGTATTGTTATTCCCAAAATTTTTGCCAGAGAGAGTGTATAATGCAGTACTGTTACCAGAGGATGCTCGGTGGGGGCAGTGAGAAGCCAGTTGTCCAAATATGGATACACCCAGCTTCCTTGTAGTCTCAAGTGAGCTGTGACCACTGCCATGCACTTTTTGAACACTCTGGGAGCTGTAGAGAGACCAAATGGCAGGGCACAAAATTGATAACAACTGGCCCCTAGCCAGAAGTGAAGCAGACTCCTGGAGTGTTTGTCCATTTTGATGTGGTAATACGCATCCCAGAGATCTATCGAGCACATCCAATCACCTTCCCTTAAAAATAGGAGAATGGACTGAACCATGACCATCTGGAATTTGGTTTGAGTGACAGACTTGTTTAAGCTGCTGAGATCCAAAATGGGTCTTCAGTCTCCTGTCTTTTTTGGCACCAAAAAGAATCTTGAGTAGAATCTGGATCCATATTGGTCTGGTGGGACTGGTTGGATGACTCTTGTTTGAGACAGCTTTATAATCTCTGAAGCTGCTTCTTTCCTTTGACTGGGTGGAATGTTGAGAAGCTTTTTTGGAAGATTTGGTTGACAAGAAAGGGGAACGGTGCAAGTTCTGGTGATTATACTCTGCACCCAATGATCATTGGTAACAGACTGTCAGGCAGCTTGGTGCAGAGAAAAATGACCCCGATTGCTTCCAGAGGTAAGCAATCGGGCTGTTCCTCAGGAGCGCTGGTAAGGCTATCTAGAGAGGGAGTCCCTGGAGCCTTGGTTATGAGGACCCCATCTGCCTCTGTAGGGGCGTCTTCTGGAATTATTACCCCTTCTGCCCCTGGAGGTATCATCACCACGTACGGCAGAGAAAGGACCCTGAGATTTTTTGTGCCACATTTTCCTGTTCCTCTGATTCCTGTAGAAGGTATGTTGAGGATTGGAAAATCATAGGCCTATGGCAGACAGGCTCTTGCAATCTTGCTCACATCTGGCTAGCATGTCCTTCACTTTAGAGCCAAAAAGGGATGATGCTTCAATGGGAGCATTCAAAAAGGAAGATTTGAAGGGGTCTGCGAGGTCACAAATGCACATCCAGGCATGGCATCTCATGACAATGCCCGAGCCCGCTGCTCTAGCCACCCTTTTGGTCGCATGTGATAGCAACATCATGGATGACCTGGAGATTGATTCCAGGGTTGTGAGCTGTGAGGCCACTTTGTCCCTGACTTCATCAGACAGCTGTCCTGTGAGTGTCCCAGAGAGTTCGGAGATCAAGTCCCTCTGGAGCCTTGTAAAATGAGCCAAATAGTTCAGTGACCATATAGCAAAGGTCCCTGATGCAAAAATTCACTTCCCAAGTCTGTCCCACCACCCGGGACTCCCTGTTGGGTGGATGGACAGTGGGGTTTCCTCAGCCAAGTCCTTTTATGTGGCCACCGCCGCCACCATCATAGCGTCAACTGGTAACCCTCTGGACCAATGCGGGTTCTTCTCGGGAGGAGAAAGAATTTTGTCAGGTCTCTGAGGGATCACCTCAATGGAATCTGGGTTCTTCCAAGCTCACTATATGATGAGTTGGATGAGCTTGTCGACAGGTGGGATCACCCAAGAGGTAGAAGGCCAGGCGCAGAAAGCCTGCAGGAACACGGACTCCTCAGACAAAGGGTTGGAGGGCTTCCAGTCACCTCTCTGTTTTAGCATTTCCAGGATGTCTCTGAAGGAGACATCATCAGGAGGTGACCGTGGGGACCCTTCACCATAATCGCATCCATGTCTTCCGTGAAAGACTCCTTGGGTGAGTCTATGTGCTTCCTCTTGCACGTCCTCTTTAGAGGGGGCTCCTCAGTGAGGGTCTCTGAGGAGGACTCAGAAGAGAGGGTACCCTAAACAGGGGTGTCCTGCAGCTTCTCTGTCTTTTGTCCCAGGGGGTCTGTAGTAGCTGTAGCTCAGGGGGCAAAATCTGGGGTTCCAATGTCAAAAGAGTGCTTCCAGAAGTGAGAGCCCTCTCCATTGCATGTAAAGTCAGTCTGCCCGAAGAGGTATGGCTTCCTGAAACTGAGAAAGATGACCTCGGGACTGGGGTCACACCCTGCTCCGACGACCCCCCCCCCCACAGATGGAGACTCAAGCAGGTTCGGTGCACATATGGCTATCAGCAACAAGGACGTAACTGAAGACAAACCCGTATCCATGCCTCAAGCCAAGGCTCTCACTCCCCAATCCCCATATTGAGGAAGGACCGGTTCTGCAGCAACCGAAGACCAAAGGGGCAAACTCAGAGCCTGAGTGAGGTTCACTATAGGTGCCGAGGTGATGGGTTCTGAGAAGGACATTGGAGCAGAAAGCTTTGGAAACAAAATGGTCAAAGGAGGAGTGTAGGAAGGAGTCCATGGAGAAACCAACCCAACTCCTGCAGGTGGATGGGTCTTAGAAAGTGTGGGTATCCCTCTGGCTGCCAACAGCTGCTCCACAAGATGCACTACATTGTGTTCTGACAGGCTCTTGGTGGATCTAATGGATACTCCGGATGGGGAATCAGGTTGGTCAATGAACAGGCTATACATCTGGCCCAGGAATGGATCTATGGAAGGAGAGTATTGGGTCTGTGTTGCATGGTCTGCCAGCACCGAAGTCTCAAGTTTGGAGACCGGGATTAATGGGGTCAAATCCAATTTGGTCGAAAAAACACTCGGTGCCGAAGTGGTACTCGGAGCCAAAATGGTAGGTTCTGAAATCGTAACTGACAAAGGTATCAAAGGTGTGCCCTGAGCTGTAGTGGCCACAGGTGCCGAAGTTGTAAGTGCAGTGAGGTCTATCGTCAGTGACAGAGGCAGGACTGGTGCCAAAGCGGGCACCTGTATCATAGGTTTTGAGATGCTCAGAGCAGACAAGGATGGAGCCATAGAGGCAGATTTATGCTCTGAGGACAACATGGGGACCTTTGATTTCAGAGGCTTACCCTGATCACCCGATGGTGAGGAGGGAATCAAGTGGGACCTCTTTTTGTCTTTCATAGGAGTGGTCCAGACCTCCATCACAGAAATGGCCTCTGAAAATGGAGACTTAAGTAACCCTTTCAGTATCAGTTTATTTTTGCGCTCATTAAGAGTGCATTGACCGAAACTCTGACAAATATCACAAGGAGGTTGCACGAAAGGTGGGGCACCCCCAAACAGTATACACAATCATCATGAGAATCACTATTAGGTAACTTGCCATTACGTGAAGCACAATGCTTGAACCCTGAAGTACCTTTCTTATCCGACATCTTGACAGAGAGAGATACCACAGGCAAACAGTTCAACCAGTCTGTGCTAATAAGTCAAGCACAGTTCAAAAAAGCCACACAGTTGTATCACTATAGCAATATGTACAAGTAAAAGAGAAACACTTTACTGAAAAAATACTAACAGGCTAGAAAAGAAAGGAGAAATACCAGCTATGGTATTGAAGGAATACCACAAGTGTAAGGGGAGAAGGCCATACCAACAATGGTGCTTGAAAGTTTACCAATGGGTAGAGCAGAGAAGAAAGATCAAGGTCTGACAGAATAAAAAAAAAAACACTAGCGGTACTAATCGCTCATTAAAAGAGAAAATATCAAAAGTGTTCACACAAAATATCAAATAAAGTTGCACTTAGCTGAGAGCTCAGCTGAAACGTGGCTGTACGGCTACATGGCAAACGAGATCTGAGGTAACAGGGAGAAGGGCATTCTGGGTAGAAGCTTAACTCGAGAGATTTTGGATGGCACACGCTTGGTAAAAAGGCCGACTCTGTTCCGAGGACCTGGAACCGAACCCATCAGTGATGAATGGAAAGAAGATTAACAACATCAGATCGGTATTTTAATAAACAAATGTAAGCGCTTTCATTTCCAATGCTACAGAAACATCATCAGACAAACAGATACATTACTTCACATCCTTTAAATACCATAAAAACATCACTTCCTTAAAGGATTAACCTCACTTTATTGAGGGGGTGGGGCCCAAGTGCAAGACATGTTATACATCTTATGCAACATCTCACTTTCTATGAAACATGGCACCAAAATGCAGGATACAGTTACAAAACATTTTGCTACCTTCTGTTACCCACTTTTTGTTGTTGTGCTTGGCCACTTGGTTGCCTCCAGTGGTAGGCAATCAGACCTCCATTCAGGAGCAGTGAAAGGGTCTGTCAGAAAGGGAATTTCTAGCTCTCCAGTTTTGCAGGCCCCCTTCTGCCACAGAGTCATCATCTTCCATTATTGCTCCCCCTCTACCTCTGAGGGGACAAACTCCACTTATGTCCTGAAAAGGGCCCTAAGATTTTCTGAACCACATTTTTTAACCTCCCCTTTGACTCCTGGAAAAGGTCCTCTGAGGGGTCAAAAAGTGCACACCCACTGCAGAGAAGGTCTTTCCATTTTCTCACATCTAGAGAGCGTGTCCTTTACTGTGCAGCCAAATAAAGAAGTGCTGTCAAAGGGAGCATTAATGAACGATGACTTGAAGGGCTCTGCAAAATTACACCAATGCATCCAGACATGTCTCCTAATGGAAATGCCTGAGCCCACAGTCCTTGAGGCATCTTCTGCAGCATGTGAGATAAGACTGAGCATCAGCAGTTCCAGTTCCACAAAGAGGTTTGGATATCTCTTTAATCAAATCTCTTTATAATCATTAAAATGTGCTAAATTGTTCAGCAATCTAAGTGCAAATGTTGCTGAAGCATATACACGTTTCCCAAATCTGTCTATCACCCTTGACTCCCTATTAGGAGGATGGACAGTGAAACTCGGCTCAGTGATTTCCTTTTAGTAGCCACTGCCACAACCATGGAATCTACTGAATCCCCTTTATTCCAAGATTCTCAGCCTACTGCTGCAGGCCAGAATCCTGTCTGGTCTCATGGGGATTGGCTCAATCATATGAGGTTCCTTTCACATCCACTTGTAAATCAGATTAAGAAGATCATTGGTATGGGGAGTAATCCAAGAGGTAGACAGACCAGTACCAAATACTGATTCCTCTGGAGCAGGGTCTTAGAAAGACCAACCATCCTTTTGCTTCAGAATCTCAAGGATGTCTTCAAATGAGACATTATCAGGTGGTGATTTGGGGGACCCCTCTCCTTCATTGAAATCAGTATATTTAGTGACTGACTCCTGAGGACAGTGCAAGTGCTTCCTTTTTCACTTTCTTTTCCTAGAGACTTCCTTGGTGGGGTGGTCTGGAGAAGTATCAGACGAGAGTGAAATATCCTACTAGGTAGACTGGAAGCTTTGAGCTGGCTGTCCCTGTGGGATAGAATGTTGAGGATCATGGTGCAAAGTCATATGAAAAGTAAAGGGTGGATCCAAGGGGGGAAGGATCCATCTGACCTACTGAAGCAGAGAACACTCTCTTCACTACCTCAAAGGCAGATTACTCCAGTGAGAAGAAATCCAACAGAGTGAAGAAGGCAAGTTTCTGACTCGCCACCTCCCTCCATCCCAACAGCAATCCACCTGAGGCAGAAGTAGGAGCCGAGCTCTCCAATGCCAAGGCAACAATAGGAAGAGACAGCTCTGAAAACCCTAAAGTCAAACCCATCCTCTTGGATTTGACAGGGAAGCTTCAGCTTCAAGAGTCATTGGAGCTTTTGCAGTCAGAACAGTAATCAGATCCAAAGAAAATGTTCTCTTTGTATCCGAACCAGACAGAGCTGGAAGGCTTGGATCCAAGGGATCTAAAACTACAGGTTGAATTAGAGAAAGAGCTGTTACCACTGGAGTGGTAGATGGAAGGACTTTCTGGCCCAAAAGAGTAGAAACCATGAGAACTCCCTTCTGAATTTGTTATGTGGAAAATGTCCTCATTATTCTTTCCACAGGTCTATATTATATCCTCGAACGCTTAAAAAAGCGAACGCTGATTGATCTAACATATTTTCGCGAAACTGCAAAATATCGAAGCAGCAGAAACTCAAATTTTTTCCTAGGGAAAGAATTCAGTTGTCCGTTTCTGTTGCTTCAGCATTTTCAGTGTTATGGTGGAAAGTTAACAGTCGGATTCAGGTAAGTGTGCGATTGTGTGGATGTGAGTGTTAGGGTGATTTAGGTGAGTTAGGGTTAGGGCTTGGGTTAGGTGTGTATGTGATTGAGTGGACATGAGGGTTAGGGCAGATTTAAGTGAGTTAGGGTTAGGGAGCGGGTGAGGTGAGTGTGCGATAGTGATGGACCTTAGGGTTAGGGTTTGGGTTAAGGTAAGTGGGTAGTTAGTGGTGTGTGCATAGTTTAGTGTAGGGTTAGGTATTAGATTTTAGGTGTATGTGTGTGGATTTCTGTTTGTTTGGTGTGCTTGTGTTGTGTGTATGTGTTTTGGATCAGCGATTTTTTTTCCCTGGGAAAAAATCGCTGATCTGACAGTTCGAGATTGTAAGCTTTCACTTAAATTAGGTCGATCAATCAGCATTCGCTTTTTTAAGCGTTCGATGATATAATATAGACCCTCTTTCCACGTATGCTTCTGTGACACTCCTGGAGGAACAAGAGGATACCAGGCATGGTGATATTGAGTCCTTCTCTAAAAAGGGAGAGGGCACCCTAGAAGGAACTGGATCCAGACTTGGTGAATAGATAGTCCTTGGTAAGGGCTTTGGATCTGAAGATGTAGGATCTGAAGTATGTCTGGTCAGAACCGAGGTTGTAGGATCCGAAATATGTGTGGTTGGATCCATTGATGGCTGGATCAGATGTAGCTTGGGATCCAGTTTTTCTTTCTTTCTTCTTGATTCAGAAGAAGTGGAGGCTGAAGAATCTGAGGCTCTAGACCTTTTTGATAGGTCTTTAGTTTTATGTTTGGGGGATTGATCCCCAGCAATAGCTTCAGAAAAAGAAGATGGCAGTAATCCCTTTAAAATCAGCTTATTTTTGCTGTCTGCTAAAGCTTGGGGGTTACCCATGACAAATACTACAGTCCTGTTATAAGTAATCCTAGTCCCAAGCAGTACACACAATGATTGTGGGCATTAGACAAAGGCAACGTATGCCCACAGATGTCACTCTTTTTAAAACTTTTTGGACCTTTCTCATATTTCTAGGAAAGAGAAAAGAGTTAAACTAAGCTTTTTTTAATAGGCAGAAAGGAAAGAAAACATGAAAAGGAAAAATACCAGCAGTAGTACTTAAGAACTACAAGAAAAAGACTTGTAGAAAAGAGAGAATGACAACAATGATAATGAGAAAGATTATGGTATGTGTAAAGAAGAGGAAAAGGGAAGGAGATAGGCCTTACCACAATGTCAGAAAAATCTTACACTCAAAATATAAGAAGGATAACTGGAGATACACTTTAAAATGAAAATGAAGATTAAAGATCAAAGGAATAGTTATTTGTAAAGGTGTTTAGAGAGAAGATATGGAAAAATAACTTGTCTCTCACAAAAAAACTCAAGAGTTGAAGACGACCACATCTAAATGCTAAAACAGGAAATGAGATCTGAGGGATTTTAGAGGTGGTGTGTTATGGGTAGGGAAGGAGCTCAAGAGTTTGTTGGTGGGCATAAGCTAGTAAAATGGCTAAGGTGGATCTGAGGATTGGATCTAATCCTATTAGTTGAGGAAGGCATGAAAATGGACAACATCAGACTATTACAATTATTCACTTTTAGACAAGAAAAGTAACCTGACCAGCACCACAAAAGTGCTCATGACTGTAATTAAACTGCTTCAAGCTGATTCTCACTAAAAGGGCCTGCAAATTAACAGTTTATCAGCTACACTTCACACAAAAAAAGTCACGAGTGAACCCAAGCCACCTCCACTTCACACATCAATCCCCCAAACCCTTGCAAACTACTAAAAAAAATCAATAAAAACATTTCAAAGTATGTTAACCACTAAAAAATATTGAATTTAAAGAAATAACATTTAATGATTCAGTAAGCACTATTTGTATGGGATGTTTAATATAAAATAGACTGTCATTTTTTAAAGGAGACATACAACAGAAACTTGCATTAAAAGAATGATAGTTACATGCTATCCAGGTTTAACTTGTAAAAGTGTGAATGTTACTCTAATTATTTGATAACATTCCAATAATAACTTTTATATATGTAAGAAATTATATTTTTATACTTTGTTTATAGCATAGTATAAATTTCCTGAGTGCAATTGGATGTCAAGTATACTATCAGTATCAAGCATTCAGAACTATGTCATAAGACAGAGATAGGTGGACTAGTGGGCTAATGCCCTATGCTATAACTGACAACTGGTTTAGAATGCAATTCACTGCATTTTGCTTATTATCTAACTTGTATTTATTGGCATCTTAGTATATGATTCAAAATATAATGATTATTTACTTTTAGACAGGAAGAAGTAACCTGGACAGTTCATAGAATTTTAGAACTCCCACAGCATCGCAAAAGTGCTCATGACTCTAAGTTGTTTCAAGCTGGTTTTCATAATAAATGCTTGAAAATGAACAATCCGTCAGTTGCAATTCACGCAAAAATGCTCACAAGTGAATCCAAGCCACCTCCACACTGCATACCAATCCCTCAAACCTTTCCAAACCATCAAAAAAACAACAAAAACACCTCTTGATGTATTCAAACCACTAAAAAAAATTGCACTCAAAGGAATAACATTTAATGATTCAGCAAACACTATTTTTATGAAATGTTTAACGTAAAGCAGACTGTTATTTTTTAAAGGAGACATAATATATAAACTTGCATTAAAAGAATGACAGTTATGCATGATCCAGATTTAACTTGTAAAAGTGTGAGTGTTACTCTAATTGATGGTGAGCAGTTAACAGCTCATTTTAGCTCTGTTTCATTTTAACATATCTGACAGGATTTTTACTAAAAAACTCAAATAGAATGTTTCAAAACTTGAAGGATTTAAAGTTGAACATCTGCTGAAAGATTTACTACAAAAGTAACAAGTTTGAAACTCTTTTAATAGCTTTTTCCTGTCAAGAAAAACTAAAAAGAACTAATTGTCTTAGAATGAGCCATTCTAAGTCCAGTGTACAGGGCAGTACTCTGAAAAAACACATCCAAGCTATATTAAGTAACATCAGTGAGTTATCTGTAAAGACAGATAAATTAGAAAGCAAAATGGACAATTTCAAAGCCGAATTTAAAAAAACAGTTGAAGTGCTGAGTGAATTTCTTAAACAGCAATCATCACAAATCTCAGGTATAGAAAAGACAATGTCTGATGAGAATAACATTGAATTTCTTCTGAAACAAAACTTCTTATTCTGGGATAAAATAGAAGACTAAAAAAACAGATCTAGAAGGAATAACATCAGGATTTATAGGATTCCTGAAAAAGAAGAGGGTGACAATATGTTTCAATTCCTTAATTCCTGGCTGCCTAAAACTTTGAACCATGTGTAGATTTTTCCTTTGGCATCGAAAGTGCACATAGATCATTTTCTAACATCTTTAAAAAAAAACACCTTCACCAAGGTCAGTGTTAACAGAATTTTTGAAGGGAGAGAGTCATGCAAAAGGAACTAGGACATTGATCATGTAAGCTGATGTAGTAAATATAGACAGGAGGTGAAGTGGGAGATATTACTTATGATTAAGTCCAGAAATGGAGTGTTTACCCAGTGAAGGTTTGGAGGGCTTGGGTCTTGAACCTCTTGCTATAGACCAAGGTCTGCTAGAACAGCATCCTTGGTGCATGCACCAACATGACATACTTGCTGGTTTACAAGCTTGTGTTTTTTTTTTTTTTTTTTTTTTTTTTTTAGGCAGGCACTCTGAGACATTTGGGCAGCATTTTTTTTTTTTCAGGAGAGCAGTTAAGGAATATTACCTGGACCTGTTTTACAATTGGATCAATGTAAAGCAAGCTATTAAGCTAGTATATCTCAAGGTAATGAAGTATGAGTTTCAGGTTTATTATATTTTTAAAATTTACTGTACAACTGAATTAATTTTTCTTACATGCTTTGCATTACCCCACTAAACAGACCTGCACACCATCTTGTATAACTTCAGTGATTAGTCCAGACTGAAAAGGCATTAGAAAAAGTGACACCAAAGCACCAAACGTACATTTTATCATCATATACTGTTACAAATTAGCCAGGTGAAAAAGAATTCAGGTGCTTTTTAAATGCCACAAGATTTTAAGTCACACTATTGAAAACATTAATAGCCTCAAACTAGCTGCATGAAACCTTCAAACAAGCACAAGGAACAAGTGCCTATTTTAGGTAAGGAGGCAGTTAGCACAGAGATTAATGCTATGAGTTGTTAATGAACTACTATTTGCAGTAAAGAGTTTGATTCCCTCAGACTTCATCTGCCTGCCATGAAGCCTTGACCAAGACAGTGCTTTGGGGCACTTGTAAATTAGGCTAGGCTCCTCAATAGTGTCCTGGACTGCACACCTTACAACTACCTATGAGTCTATAAGATCCAGACTCATGCACTGCAGTGCAGTTAATACTGTCAACAAAATCTGAATACTGTACGGAAATATGTAGACAGCCAGTGTAGGTTCTGAGGGAATGAGTTGGTACTATGTTAGTTAGAAATACCAGTCAGGAGAATGTGTTTCTCTACAGGCCAAAGTCTTTAATTATTTACACAGTCTTACAAGCTTTACCCAGATAGTCTTTGGATACAACTTTTACTACAGTGAGTAGCTCCCCTATTTTATGTCACACATAATTTATAAGTGCTCTTTTCTGCTGCATTCAATTTGCTCACATAATGCAAAATTTTGGGTGTCTGACTTTGTTTGCTGTGATTTGTAAATATTAAAGTAAGCCACAGGCTTGTTGCCTTAAATGAAAGAAAAATGCTGTTATATGTGGAAATGCAAAAAATGTAATAACAGTGCACTCTGCTGACCAAGTAAAGCATGTTGTGACCCTTTGATGTAAACATGGCTCCAACTGGTCTAGATGAAGGAATTCTTGCTATTGTTTTAAGACCAGAGTTAATGGCCAGAATTTGCATGCATAAATGTCCTTTATTGCTCTGGTTTCTGCCCAGAGGTGAAGAATATAAATGTAGTTTCTGTTAGCCTGGGAACCCAGGGAAGTGTGAGGAATGATGTAATGTGAAACAGGAATGTGATTTTAAAAACAGAGAGAATCAGAGAGCATTAAGCATTTTTGTCTTGACCATCAAACTCATCAGCACTGTCTTGCTCTATATGTAAGTTTATCTTAGACTTGCGTTTTCTCTTAGAAATAGCTAGAAACTAGAACGATTAGACTAAGTGTTTTCTGTGATGTCAGAACTGTACTACTGACTTATTTTAAGTATTTATCTGTGATCTCTGAACTCTTGACTAGGACTGTATAGTAAAAAATATTGTCTTGTGTTTTGACTATTTGTTATTAAATGTTTTAAACCCTTTCAACTGTGGCTGCTTTTGTAGAGATAATTTAAGCTCTTTAGAGTACTTGCATACCTTTGGTAAAATTGTACCAAGCCCCTCTAATAGCTTTAGCTCTGGGCTATACTACCAATTGGATAATAATATTGCACAGTAATAATTGGATACCCTTTTAAGGGCCTTTGAGTAGCTGATAAATATTAGTGGGTGGTGGCAGCTGTTACTACCATATAGTCTGGGAAAAGGGGCACAGCTGGAGAACCTGTGCCAGTCTTTCCCAGGAGTGTCTGTGTGGTTGTATAAACTCTTCTCAAAGTGTATGTGAGAGTGTGTGTCAGTTACTTGGGCAGGGACATGAAGCACTGGTTGGACAGAGAGGGTGCTGGAGGTTTTAGCTTGCCCACTAGGCTGAGATATGGACCCTATAGCTGTGCCAGTGGGGAGTTTTATGGGGGGCCTGGAGAGCAAGGGAGCGACCGGCCCTGGACTGACTGTGATCTCTGTGTGCTCTTAAGGCAAATTGCACTTTACTGTGTGTATTTGCTATCCTTTCCTCCTATATGAGACGTCCTTCACTGGTGTTAGTGGTGAGGATTGAGGGTCCTTGATTGCTGGGCCAGGGCACGGGCTTCACATGTGCATTTATAATTACACATGTAGGCATGTGCCTAAACACACACAGACTTACACTCACACATAAACACAGATACCATGTGTACTAATTCCATTTCTTACCTGCTTAAGCTTCATAGCCTTTCTTTTTGATTGTATCTGTCTGACAGGCTGCACACTGAAGTACTCAAAATCATTAATATCTTCCATATTTTCATAGAGTGATTCATTCACTGAAGATTCCTCTTCTGTTGGTAGGTCATACATACACAAGTCCTGCATGATAACATCACCAACCTAGGAAAAGTATAACAGATATAAGTTGGTGTGCTTTCTCTTAAGACTTTTACAATGTGCATTAGGGTCAAATAACATCAACATTAATTGTCAGTTGAACATTTTTCAGTATCTTCTTAGGATGCAAACTTTGGTCATTTTTTTGTAAATGCATAATATTTTAAGTAACATATTTGTATACATAATGTTCTTTGACTTACTCACTGCAAGATAGTATAACCTACAGAACCATGGCTAATATTCACATTTGACTGGAGAATAAGACTGACAAAAGCATGGTAATGATATGAATACAAACTATTTTGTTCCCTCTTTGACATTCCCAAACTACTGGAATGTAACATGGTAGATTGCATTCAACTATGTCCCTTTGCCCTAAAGACATCTCAAAAGGGTTAATAATACCAGAATAATTTTTTCAAAGTATCTTGAAGCAATCAGGCTTATAGTCTTTAATTACAAAGTTCTTAACCCTTTGCTTTGACATGGTTGTCATTATACTTAAAACAGTAAGCTATTTCTGCAAAATCTACTGTACTTTCTCATCCTGTCCTGAACTTCCAGTACTTTTACTAATGATGCCGCTGCTATGTTTATAGAAATATGCTTTGACTTCCTTTAAAGATTTTTTTTCACGCAGAAATGTTGCTGCTAACATAAATGTGAAGCATGTTGGAATAAATATCTTGTTTTGAGACAATCTCATCAGTATTAAGTTTTGGAGATCTTACATTTATGTCACATTCAGGATGCACTATAGAATCTCATGTTTTCTAAAGCTTCCCCAGAGGTATTACTGACCATAAATGATGATGATGTTTAAAGGCAGTTGTCTGCAACACTGCACTTTGAATAACACCAAATTTTCAAAGTCAGTCACTGTGCTAGTTTTTTTTTATTTTATCAACACAGTTTACTTTGGAACATATTGTACCTACTATCTGAAAAAAATTGCCATGTCATAAATAAAGAAAGCACCATTTTATGCATATATATTGAATAGCAATGTTTTTTCAGTCACTGATTGCTATAAACAGTCTATGATGTTTTGTATTCAGGGTATATATTACATATCGCTTCCACTGCACTGTCATCCTATTAAGGGGCTGCATTAAAGCTATACTGATAAAATGAAAGGGAAGGGGCAGTCAAAGACTAGAGAGAAAATAAAAATCACAAATATAATTTGCACATATATGTTGTCTGCTGTAGTACATCTAAACAGAGCTGATACTTATTAAGGTGGCAGTTGGTGCAGAGGGCTAAAGCTGTGAGTTGTAGCTTATTTAGTACATGGTTCAATTCCATCAACCCTCATTTGCCTACTGTGTGACCTTCAGCAAGTCACTTAACTAGATTTTGCCCCAGGGTCACCCTTGAAAAGGGACCTGTGTGACGGATGACCCTACCTGCTTAAAAAATAGGTACTACAATTATTAGTATGCTACACATGCATGTACATACATGCATGCACACACATACACACACTAGAAATAAAGAAATACATAAGGAGCTGAGGTTTCACTTAATATCTTCAAGATGTGTGAACTTCATTGTCTGAAAGGCTGTATGTCTCCCAAATGAACACAGTGAACCTAGGCTGTATGTCTCCCAAATGAACACAGTGAATCTAACCACCTGAAATAAACAAAAGAAAAACATTTGCTGAATTCCATGCCAGTATAGTGACAAATGAGCTAATGGTGGATAACAGGAGAAGACGACATGGTTAAACAACTATTTAAACAACAAAACAAAACATAGCATAATGCAGAAAAATTAAGTAGCTTTTAGCTGGTACAATGTAGGATCTTACATATTTTGGAATCCATTTTGAAAATTCTTTAAACAAGGCTTAATGATTGTTGTTAGAAATCCTTTTAAGGATATAAGTAGAACATCTCTGTTAATGGTTCCTACATTCCTGATTATTCATTTTCTTCTAATATATTGTTTCATTAGAAACGTTCTGTTTCTGAAAACCTGATATTTTTTTTATCCTGGAAAATTTGGACTATACATGCAGACTCTAGTTTAGTCAGTCCTTTCAGCAAAAATCCATACAGCATAAAAAGAAATATAACCTAAATGGACATAAAAGTATATGTGGTATTTCCCTTAATATGTACAGTATATTGCATCAAAAGTCTTTTCAAAAATTTACTTTTAAGTATGACTCATGCTTGCTTAAAGAGATAGATTCTCAACTGGTAATTTCATTCTGCTCGAGAGGCAGAAGGAAAATATTGCATACATTTTGAATCTAATTAAGCCCTGGGAGCTGTCAGCAGCCACATGCCCTACATTGGAGAGTGGAGCACTCTCTCCAGACATTAATGACATATTAGAGGCATCACTTGGCCTAGCACTCAAGTGTGCAGTCATTTATTGCACTGTTGTAATTATTTTGCTAATTGTGTATGTCTGCTACCTTTAAACTAAAACAAAAAAGAAAAAAAAAAAATCTTGCTTTTTTCCCACTTTCTGAAATTTAAGAAAGTTCAGTTACAGATCTGCTGTTCTGAACTGTTTGTAAGTTTCTTGGAGGCCAGTGCTTGCTTGGACTAAAGGGAAGTCTCTGTGTTCACCAGTGGCAGAGGTTAACACTGAACAGCCTGCCTGTCCCTGTAGGAGTGGTTACTGCCTAGAAGCTGTAGTTTTATTGGCCATTTTGGGTCAATTCTAAACTCCTTGATCTCTATCTGTTAAAACCCTGCAACCCTCTTTTAGCACGGTCTTGCGCACAGAGCAGCGTTAAACGAGCTTAAACTATTCCCGGCTCCACAAAGTCTACTCTTCATTTTTTTCCTTAGAACTGCTCTAAATCACAAATTAAGCACTCTATTCTCATTATAAAGCCCTGCACTTGCTCATATAAGTAATCTCATAGGTAAACACAAACTAAAGCACTACATCCTCTTATACTTCTTCAAAGCACTTGCCCCCTATTGGTTCTTTCTGATCAGTCAATAAGTAGTTCCCTATATTATTCAGGCATGTCCAAAGGTCAGTTTCGAGTTTACTCTCCAGTCCAGCTGGTGAATCTGGGAATCTTGAGGCAATGTTACAACTGCCTTATGTATACAGACCACCCTCTCCTCCTCCCAACAAGCTCAAATATATGTGAGAGATGCAACTATATAGCCAAACTGGAGGCTAAGCTCTCTCAACCCAGTACTGGCACAGCCTGTCAGGAGGAGAAGGTAACCACACACACCACAAATCCAGTCTCACATAGACCTATCGCATCAGCAAACCAAACACATAAACACACAAAAACATACTTGGAGGCTCTAAATAAAAATCTGCCTAAGCAGCAGAGACCTCCAAAGCAGACATCCAAGCAACACCTACCACAAAACAATATCCACGTAGCACATAGCTCACAAAGTCAGTGTGCCACACAGTCACAGCCCTTAAGGCTAAACAACACACCTAATACACTTGTAATAGGTGACTCTATTGTCAGACACACTGACGTCCCACTCACCAGGCTGAACAAGGAGAAGGTCACTGTAAACTGCCTTTCGGGT
The DNA here is from genome assembly GCF_019279795.1 of Protopterus annectens. NCBI lineage: Eukaryota > Metazoa > Chordata > Ceratodontiformes > Protopteridae > Protopterus > Protopterus annectens. Next base: position 1,742,600,291 of record NC_056732.1, on the reverse strand, counting down.
GCCAGGATCCACCACATAACACAAGCATTTGGGTCACTCCAAAGCAAGTACAAGTATGACGCCATCATTGTCCATGCTGGTGTGAATGACCTGAGATGTACCTCCCTGGACTACATGAAAAAAGACGTACAGGAGCTCAGTGATCATGTAGCCCAGGCCGGTATGACCCTGACCTTGAATAGCATCTTACCCTCACCAAGAATGATGCCACAGTATAAAGACAAAATGATCAATTTTAACAATTGGCTAAAGTATTGGTGTCATTCAAAGGGAATCCAGTGTCTGTCAGCCTGGGGTGACATGCTCGACAAGCCACGTTGCTTTGCTAGGGATGGCTTGCACCTGTCACCCCTGGGTTTTCGAATACTGGCTAAGGCTCTTGCCTCCCCCATAGTGCCTTTTTTAGGCAAGGCTCAAAAGACAAACCCACCCCCATAGACAACACAAAGAAAAAAAAAACTAAGGGTAATGCTGCTCAACTCCAGAAGTCTAAACCTCAAGATGCACGCACTCGAGACTCTCGTCAGTATGGAGAATATTGATATCTGTGCAGTAACAGAAACCTGGTTCAAGGCTCCTGAGAGCACCCCAGCACTACCAGGCTATACGTCATACCATGCTTTCCGGCCCCAAAACTCGGACCGAACTACAAAAGGAGGGGGAGGTACCCATATTTATCAAAGATACCCACACCTCCAGGCTAGTGGCACTGCACAAAGCTTCGGAGACCATCCATGTGCAACTAACAGTGGGCAAAACTGCCTTTCAGTTTGTAGCCTGCTACAGACCACCCTCCCAAACACAGGAACCTCACTCGGCTTTCCTGAGAACACTGGAGAATATGAAGGTCTATCCAAACACTGTTATATTGGGTGACTTCAACTACCCAAACATCGATTGGGAAAACTACTCAAGCCCAAACACCCTAGCCCAACGGTTCCTAGAATTTATAAACTCAAATGCTATGGAACAACTGGTCACTACTCCCACAAGAGGGGAAAACATACTGGATCTGGTCATCACCAACATGGGGTCTCTATGTTCCACACCAGAGGTATTCCCCTCATTGGTAAGATCAGACCATAACCAAATCTCACTGGACATCCACATTCCATCCCCACCCCCAGCCAAGGAAACCAAGGAAAACTTCTCAAAAGCAAACTTCACACTTCTCAAAACTGAGGTGGAATCCTTCAAAGCCCCCGGGCCAGTGGACAATACGGCCCAAAATGCAGAATCCTTTACAAAAGCATTCTATGGACACCTACAGGAATGCATGGAGCATGCTGTCCCAAATAAAACCAAGACTCACTACTCCAAAGGCAGGAGACCTATCTGGTGGACTCTGGCCATAAATAAGCTATACAACAGAAGGAAAAAGCTACTACACGACAGAGCAAAATCCCAAAAAGGGAAGGCGTCACTGATCAGTACTAGCAAGAAACTATGATCCCTCATAAAATCTTCTAAGGCCAGCTCTGAAAGAAAAATTGCACAAGACACTAACGATAATCACAAGGCCTTCTTTAGTTATGTCAGAAACCTGGGAGGCAACTCCCAGATATGCTCTGAGTTAGTGCAAAATGACAAAAAATTCACTGAACCCACAGACATTGCCAACATCCTGGAAGAAAGGTTCAGTGCAAACGTCTCCCCCCTCCCCCCCAAAAGGGCAAATGTCTATCCCAACAGAGTGTAGCCTTCCTGAGATCACAGATGCACAGGTGAGAGCTGCCCTCTCCAAAGCTAAAAACACAGCATCAATGGGACCAGACAGTGTCCTGGGCTGCATCTTACACGAGCTCCAAGAAGAACTAAACCCTCATATAAAGTCACTGTTCAATCTCAGCCTTACTACAGGATATGTTCCCAAGGAATGGCGTACAGCAACAGTGGTCCCACTCCACAAAGGTGGTGCCACAACAGACCCCGGAAACTATCGCCCTATAAGCCTGACTAGCCTGGTCTGCAAAGCTATGGAATGTATCATCATGGAAATCATAAACAGAGACATTCGGAACCTCCAGACACTGCATCCTACCCAATTCGGCTTCGGTAAGGGCAGATCTTGATCTAGAACCTGGTCGACTTCTTTGAAACAGTTACCAAAGCCATAGATGAAGGGAAGGTAGTCCACACAACCTACCTGGACCTCACAAAGGCCTTTGACACAATACCCCACTCGGGCATCATAAATAAGCTCACCAGCTTAAATTTCAACCTCCATGTCACAAGATGGGTTGCAAACTGGCTCAGGGATAGAACCACATGGTCAGAATAGCAGGTGCCATGTCAGACTCTAAACCAGTTACAAGTGGTGTCCCACAAGGCTCAGTCCAGGGACCTCTATTGTTCGGTATATATTTCTCCGAGGTACAGGCTAACACGGGTGGACTATGGCTGACCAAGTTCGCAGATGACTGCAAACTGGGTGCTATAATCGACTCTCCGACTGACACAAGCATCCTCCAAAAGGGTCTCACAGAGATGGATAACTGGTGCCAGAGCCATGGCCTAAAGCTAAATGCCAAAAAGTGCATAGTCATCCCCTTTGGAAAAAAACAAAGTGCCCACAAATTACCACATAGGTGGTAATCCATTAAGTACGGAAGAAGTAGTTAGGGACTTGGGGACCCAAGTAGATAGCAATCTCTCCTTTGACAATCACATTGCCAAAGTGGTTAGAAAGACCTTCTATATAGCCCACCTTATCATGAAAGGGTTCACATCTAGATCAAGAGAGGTCATTGTGCCCCTCTACTCATCACTTATCAGGCCCATAATTGAGTACAATGCCCCATTTGGGATGTACCTTACCCGACATCTTCAGCAACTGGAAAGACCCCAAAAGTATCTCACCAAGAGGATCAAGGGGCTCAAACAGATGCCCTATGCAGTTCGGCTAAAGAAACTCCATCTCTACTCAGTTGCGTACCGCCTACTCAGAGGTGATCTGTGTCTGACGTATAAAGCCATGTCCAACCCAGAATTAATGGACATGCTTCACCTCAGTAAATCTAAATCCCTTAGAGCTACACACTCCAGGGACCTGAACCTCAGCACAGAAATAAATAGGACATGCTGGAGGGACAGATTCATATCCCAGAGGCTCCCCTCACTCTGGAACAAAATCCCAATCCATGCAGGCAGAGCCCCTCACTGACCCTCTTCAAGAGAAATCTTGACGAATGGATGGGAGATCGTAAGTTTACCCCTGGGATCTCTTCTGTGTCGCTGCTTGACAGAGGTACAGTAAACAAACCTTAAAAGGGCTACCTTCTGTGACCTACTATACAAAGGCAGAGTCAACTAATCTAAAAGGGTGGTGAAAGCCAAACATACTCTGGCTAGGCTTATAAATTCCCTAGGGCAGATAGCCTAGTATCAACCTATGAACCTATGAACCTATCACAGATGTATTTTGGTTGCAGACTTTTAAATCAGCTACAGCCTGCAAAAAATATACATCAGCAGTTCAAAATAAGAGTCATAAAAAATTACCAGAGAATAGTAGAAGTAAGATTTGAGATGAGCAGTTTGGAATCAGTACAAACTCACTACACCAATGTAGAAAATGCTAAATTTATTATAAACAAAGATAAAGCTTTTGGGGAAACTCCATTAATCAGTATAAAATACATTTAAAACAACATTCTTTTTATATTTAAGAAGCATAAACACATGACACAACCAGCAAACAGCAATTCACATCCAATTAACAGCATAAAACAAAACTTTTTCTTAAAACCACATAGCAATACATTATATGATGGTGAATAAAATCTAATAATGTGTATCTCTAAGCCTATATATAACATATAAACATTATTTATAACGCTTTTGTCTGGCTACTAAAACAGGTTTTATTGAAACCATATTATTCAGCCCTGGGTATTTTTCAGCTTCAGACTTAGTGATCCATCTATATTCAGCTAATTCAAGTTTGTTGTTTACATCTCCACCTCTTTGATTCATGAATATAACTTCTAGACCTTTCATTTCATACATTTATTTTGTTTTTGGATGCTGGAACTGCAATAGGCCACATATATCATTACAGCAACTACAGTTATGGCGTGGAACTCCCCCATACCTATTTGCTATGGTACTTTTCAGATTAAAATCAAAATCTTTATAACATATCTCCCTTTTTATATTCATGCTATTCCTGTAGACAAATCTTGGTTTAACAACCACAATAGATATTAGTTCAAGCGTTAAAGTCAGAATTTTCCAATTCTTTCGTATCACATTTTCTACCTATCTTGTCAGGTTATTATAATAAAGATTATGAAATGAAATATCAAGCAACTTCTAACACTACTTTTATAGTGTATTTGGCAACCTGTGTACAATGTGAAAGCTTCTATATGGGTAAGTATTCAAGATGTCTTAAAGATGGTATTTTGTTTTGTCTTTTCGGCTTTTCCCAGTTAGGGGTCGCCACAGCGGAACTCCGGTCCGCTAATGATTGGCAGTCGATTTTTTTATGGTACCGGATTACCAGCCCAACGCCCAACCTTCAGCGAAGGCACGCCCATTCACGCACGTCTTTCGGAGGACACTCGACAGCGGGGAGGACATGCAGACTCTGCACAGAAGGCACTCCAGCTGAGAATCGAACTGGAGAACCTCTTGCTGTGAGGCAACAACGCTATCGCGCATATTCTATTGAACACAAATCATTGACAACAAATCCGACATTAGAAAAAAGTATTGACTAATGCACTAGCTAAGCATATAAATGATAAAGGTATATCGCATGTTTTTAAATTCAAAGTTCTAGAAGTTATATTCATGAATCAAAGACATGGAGATGTAAACAACAAACTTGAATTAGCTGAATATAGATGAATCACTAAATTTGAAGCTAAAAAATACCCAAGGCCGAATAATATGGTTTCAATAAAACCTGTTTTAGTAGCCAGACAAAAGCGTTATAAATAATGTTTATATGTTATATATAGGCTTAGAGGTACACATTATTAGATTTTATTCACCATCATATAATGTATTGCTATGTGGTTTTAAGAAAAAGTTTTAAGTGTTTTATGCTGTTAATTGGACGTGAATTGCAATTTGCTGGTTGTGTCATGTGTTTGGGCTTCTTAAATATAAAAATAATGTTGTTTTAAATGTATTTTATACTGATGAAGGGAGTTTTCCAGAAAGCTTTATCTTTGTTGATAATAAATTTAGTGTTTTCTACATTGGTGTAGTGTGTTCATATTATTATACTTCAGTCACATTGTGAATGTATCTACAGTTTGTTCATGAGTGTATCCAGTTTGGAATCAGATCAGGATGCAGTACAAGTGAACAGAATGATGGCAGAAAAGAAGCTAGAATTGAGGAAAAAGTTCAACTGGACATTCCTAGCCATGTATAAAACATATCACAAGGTCCCAAGAAGGCTTATTTGGGCAGCATTTAATCTTTCAAAATTGATTGCTTGAATGAGTGTACACTGTGTACAGGGACCCAATGACAAAAGAACAAAACATTTTTGGACTGACGGAAGTGTTCCCTGTGGGATTAAATATGCATCAGGGCTCAATTCTGAGTCCAATCCTGTACATATAAGTGCTGAATTACCCATCATTCAGCAGGCATGAGGAGGGAAATCGACAAAGCTCCCATAAGCAGCTGATGTAACAGTACAATCTGACTCTGAACTGGGGCAAATAACAGGGTCTACAATGCAAAGCTGATAGTATACTGGGAGAAACTGGGTAAAGACAAACCAGTGGTCATAGTAGGAAATGCAGGAGATCAGAACAGGCTTAAATTTGAGATAAAAGGGAAAACAATGGAATAGGTTAACAGTTTCAAATGTCTAGGAGGTATGGTTCAGCAGAAGAGGAATTTAAATGGTGTGATCACGGATAGACTCAGAGGTACTGCAGCCAACAGGCACAAAGCGTAACTTATAATATTTGAAAGAATCCAAATAAGTTGAAGACCCAGTTACAGACATAGTAGAAAAGTAGATTTAACCCTGATTAAGTTACATGTACAAGAAAGCAGAATTTTTTATAAAGCAAATTTGGGGAGACAGGGAGAAGATAAGTGAAAATGAGGACATCCAGCCAAGACAAGAATGGACTACATGACAGAAGACAGGAGATGGGAAACAAGTGGACTTGACTGCTGAGGAATGTAGGAGAGTGACTCTGAATAGAAAAAAAAAGTGGTAATATGTGACACAACACACCAACAACATCCACAGGATTCAACAAGCAGCCATGCAGGAATAAATTATTCCTGCACATCAGGGACCATTCCTGTGCAGCACGGCAGTACACCATGCATATTTATGAAGGCACGCTGCCATGCTGGAAAACAGACACAGTTCTGTGTATGAGTGCAGGGGGTGTGTCTAAGAGTAGAGCTCTCACAATACATATGCCCCCTGCACTCCAGAATTGCCGATCAGCAATTACAAACAAGCATACCTCCCAACTTCTTAGAGCAAAAAATCCGGACAAAGCCTAAAATGATAGGGTGACAAATAAGGACAGATTTTAAATATTTGCTGTTGCAAACCTAGAAAGTTGATAGAATAATATGTTTTGCATTAGCATGAATTTTCTAAAGAATGTGGAGTCTTCAGCTCAAGTGTTTTTCATTATTTAATGACTTCAATCTGCAGCTATTTGCCAGAAATCAACAGATATTAGGAGGAACACACCAAAAATATGAATCAAAAATCTGGACAGTCTGCAAAAACCTGTACACTTGAGAAGTATGCAAATGAGCGAGAACACTCGTAACACCCCCAACCCATAGTCATCCCACAAAGCAGAAAGTTGATAGAATAACAGGTTTATCATTAGCAGGGATATTCAGAATGGTATAACTAAAAAAACACAACAAATACATTTTTTTATAAATGCAATAAAGTTTAAGCGTAGCTGCGCGGGTGTGCCCATCACTTAGCTATGCTTAGTCCAGCTTAAACAGCACAAGAAGTTAAATAGCAACAGACATTCAACTTAAGCAGTGCTGCAAGAGTGTAGTGATTAGAGTATATACTTTACAAGCAGCCATTCCCGGTTCGATGACCAATTCGTATTTTACATGTGAAAGCAGTACATAAACATTTTTTTTATAATTACCTAAGAAATAACATATATTTGTTAACCAGAGTACTGTAGTAGGTCCAGATGTGAGGTGTCAGTGTAATAAAGTTGTGAAACCCCCATATAAACACAAGTGCCCCATACCGTATAGTCACACATGAATAAATGTAATGAAAGCACATTGGGGGATGTCAGGGACAGTAAACAGATTTATAATATGTAATGAATGATGAATCAATTCCATACAGCAGATAGTCTATAAAATAAAAAATAAGCAATGCTAAGCATTGCACAGCTCTGCTTACCAGGTGTAAGCATTGTGTACATATGACTGCTATGCAATAAGTAGTCCAGTTAAGTGGATTTGCCTATTGGTAAGCAATGCTGAACCTGCTCCTTTAAGCACTGCCAACCTTAGCTAAGCAGGTTTGCCCATAGCTTAGAGTAGCTCAGCTTATTCAAAACCATCCAATCATGGCAAAGGGTGGGAAATCAGCCATATTTAAACCCTGCAGGTGGGAATATAGCTCATAACTGGTTGCAGGTTTCCACTGCAGGCAGTATGGCATTTGTTGGTGAGAGCATGCACTTTTGGGCTCAGCACTGGGGCATACAAGAGTCCAAGATCATGGTAGGATTCCTGGTAAAGAACCATGACAAGAGACTGCTGCAGGGCCGGTTACAAGGCTCCCAATATCAAGCAGAAACCTGGGATTGTCTTGCCCGCAATCTCACCAGTGCCACTGGTATCCCTTGGACTGGTGAGCAGGTCCAGCACCACTATGCCAATGTGAAACGGAGAAGGAGGGAGATCTTGGACCAGTGGGTCCAAGAAGCAAGGCAGAGGGGTGATGTCCCAGCACTGTGTAAGTATTCATATCAAGAACTGTTTACTAAAGTCCAGCCTGTGTATGTGATGGATATGTATGCCTAAATATTTCTCTATTCCTTTTATAGCTGCAGCTGAGTGGGATGTGAATCAAGAAGCCCATGCTAACAGGTTGCAAAGGCTGCATTGTGAGGCTGGTGAGTAACAATCCTGCTTGTAGTAGTCATATCAAATAAATATAAAGTATTAGAAAGTCACCTGGCAGTATAAAAACTGTGTATGGATTGTACTGGATAAACTAGACAATATGACAGTAATAATAGTCCCACATAGGTCATATTTCAATAAAACCACAACTGCCTGGCAATAAAGTTCTAAATCCTGGTTATGTTTACTTTGGTATTGCATGGCATTTATTGTTGCAGTCTCTGAATAGTAATGTTGTGTTAACCACTGTTACCCACACTGTGCTACATAAAAATATGTTTAGGAATGTCTGTATAAGACTGTTGTAAGTACAAGGTCTGACTGTACAAACAAGAGAGACTTAGACATAAAACACTGAAGGAACAGACAGCAGTTTCTAAACAGCTCACTCTGATGAAACTCAAATTGTTGTATTTTTAGCACACATAGCCATGGTTTGAATCCTGGGAGTGGTAGTAGTAAGCTATATGCATAATCATACTTCTCAACTGTACAGATTTTTGCACAATGTCCAGATAATTGGCTCATATATTAGGCCTGTTTCTCAGTCTCCCTGGCAAATCACTAGGATGATGCCAGAACTGTAGTCACTAAATAATGACATACATTTGATTTTAAGACCTCAAATCCTTCAGAAAATGTTGTTAAAACAAATCCTGTTACTCTAGCAACTCTCCAAGTTTATAAGAGCAATATTCAAAATATGTCCCTATTTGTACCCCCATGTTGTCAAGCTTTGTCTAGAGTGTGTGCATTAAGAGATTGAGAGGTATGTGCATAATATTAATTAGAAATCTGGGAATATGTGTAGAAACAGTCAGGTAGTGTTAACAAGCATTCCCCCCACAGGTCTTTTAGATATGTAAACTGTAACTGCCTGGCAATAAAGTTTTAAATCCTGGTAGTATTTACTTTGGTATTGTATGGCCTGAAATGAAGCATTTACCAACATCTGATATCAGAATAGTACTGTTGTGTCAACCACTTTTCCTCACACTGTGCTACATAAAAATATGTATAGGAATGTCTGTAAGTCTGTTTTAATTACAAGGTCAGATTGTACAATCAAGAGAGACTTACAAAGAAACTACCGAAGGAACAAACAGCGATGTCTAAATATCTCATTCTGATGAAACAGAATTTTTTGTATTTTTAGCACACACAGCCATGGTTTGAATCCTGGGAGTGGTAGTAAGCTGTATGCATAAATCATATCTCTCAACTGAACAGATTTTCCCAGAATGTCCAGATATTTGGCTCATATTTTTGGCATGTTCCTCTTTTTTCCTGGGAAATCAGTGGGATGATCTCAGGATTGTAGTCACTAAATAATGACATCTGTTTGTGTGTCAGACTTCAAATCCTTCAGAAAATGTATATTAAAACAAATCCTGTTACTCTAGCAACTGTCTAAAAGTTTGTTACAGCAATATTCAAAATATGTCCCTATTTGTACCCCCGTGTTATCCCGCTTTGTCTGGATGTTGTGCATTAACAGATTGAGAGGTATGTGCATAATTACAACTAGGAATCTGGGAATATGTGCAGAAACAGTCAGTTAGTGTTAACAAACATTCCCTCCAAGGGTCTACCAGGTACGACAAGTAGAATTTAGCTATAAGACATTTGAAGTGTGCACTGTGTACAGACATACCACTGCCCAAAAAAGGCCATAGGGTATTGTAATAATACCTGTATAGCAAAGATCATTAAAGTTGTGAGTACTGCAAGGATATATTTATTAGTTGTTTATTGACATCTCTCCCCCCCACCATATCTGCAAAATTATCTAAACACACAAATCAATGGGTATGTTTACACCAAGCCTACTGTTGGGACATATGACCTATTGTTCAATAAATATTTAAATGTGTTTCTATTAATATTCCATGTTGAAATACTATCATTGGTGGCCTATTGCTATCAATGTAACCTGCAGGCCATTGTAATGGCCACTGTGGTTCCATATATTCATGTGTTCTGTTTGCTATGCAACTGATCCACATCTGGTGTTTTGGGTTAATGGGAATGTCTATGCATGCTGCTATAACTAATCCTGGATTGTGTTGACTATTAGTAACCCACATATGTTCTAAAACTGCAACACCATAGCACATATGGGAAGGCCAGACCCAGCGGACCCACCTCATCTGGCCAGGACACTGGGCTCCAGCATGTCTGGGACCTGCCCCGGGACCTCCTCATCTGTTGGTCCTGCACCACCTTCGGGTGGAACCGCCTCAGGGGCTGGGGCTTGTCCACCACCGGAAGTGAGCACAGACAGGATCCTGTCACCCAAAATCAGGTCTAGGGTCTGGTACATAGGGAGCTCAGCAGAGAATTGGGAGACCTGCTATGCCAGC